>NC_133664.1:139682307-139932307 GCF_037893015.1 Macrotis lagotis | reverse complement strand
TATGTTTATTTTTGTATTTATATATATAGGTATATATGCATATATTAGTATATATATTATAAATACAGAGAGAAAGAGAAAATTTGCATTTCCAAACTTGTGTGCTCCTGATCCTATATACAAAAACTTCTATATGTATTGTGTGTTTATGTGTGTCTGTATATACACATATTTATATGTATATGTTCACACACACTTGTGAAAGGGAGTAGG
The DNA here is from genome assembly GCF_037893015.1 of Macrotis lagotis. Classification (NCBI taxonomy): domain Eukaryota; kingdom Metazoa; phylum Chordata; class Mammalia; order Peramelemorphia; family Peramelidae; genus Macrotis; species Macrotis lagotis. The sequence goes on along the minus strand of NC_133664.1, from coordinate 139,932,094 downwards.
AGCACATAAATTTGAGAATGCAAATGGACAAATAAATACAAATCACAACTGAATATCGATGTAAGGCATTGTAGAGAGAGTTGACTTAGAGATGAGAGGACTTGGGTTCAAATCCTAGGTTTGCCGCCTTATTGCCTAAGGGACCTTGTGCCAGTCCCCTTTCTGGGCCTTTCTCCACTATCCCTAAAATGTATACTTTTGGCTAGATGACTTGTAAGATCTCTTCTGCCTCAAAATGGGTCATCCTGTGCGCTTTCAAAACACTGTGTGCATACAATGCAGTAAGACTTGTTAGATTATCCAAATAACCTGAGCCAGTTATCTTTGTTTCCCATAAGAAGAGAAGATTTTGCATGGCTGAATAGAACCCTTATATCAGTGCCAGTTCACACAGACAACTCTGTCTCCTACTGCTTTCTCTCTTGCCAAAAGCAGAGATGATTCCAACTGTTCTTGATGACCGACGAAATCCAAGTATTCATATGGCAGGATATGTATAAATATTATTGAAGATAAGGAATTCCACACAATAATAAACGTCCAGATCCTTCCTAACCAAGTTTCTTTTCTCCTGAAGTGATTTTTTTTTTCATAGCTGGGAATGATTTTGGCCAGAAGAGATGCTTCTTTAGTTATTTTTCACTTCACCACCTGAACCTTATTTAATCAAACTTGAGGAAATATGACATGGTTTCCTGTCAATGTGCTTTCTTCATCTTAGCATCCCTTTGTTTTTGTTCCCCAACTGACACTGCATTTTGTTTAGGAGTTTTACTCCAGGACAGCATATCCTATGTTTGGAAGATGGAATTAACTTTCCTTTACATCCTACTATCCTAGCTTTACTACCTCCTGGCTTCAATGTAACCCCAGTCCTTCCATTAACTGGTGATCTGGGTAACCCTAACAAAGAAACAGTCCCCAATCCTGGGGATCATGGAGCTTTTTTTGGTCATCCCCACTTCAGCCCCTTTAATATTAGTGTTTTCCCCATGTTGATTATTTAAGACTTCTCCTATATATAGATTTTTGATACCTAATTATTTTGTTTTCTCATTAACCTGTGAGCTCCTTGAGAGCAAGTAGTACCTGGATTTCCCTTTTTATCTTTGGTGCTGATCACAGAGTCTGGCACATAATAGGCACTTAAAAAAATAGGCACTGACTGGCTTAGTAAAGGAAAGGACTAGGGTAGCTAGGTGGCAGAAAGAGCACCAGCCCTGGAGTCAAGAGGACTTGAATTCAAATCCAGCCTCAGTGTGTGACCTTGGGCAAGTCACCTAACCTCTTTTCCTTAAATTAAAAATAAAATTAGAAAAGGAAGAAACCTTAGAGACTAATTAAGCCAACCTTCTCATTGTTTATATCTTTTAGAAATGGAGACCCAAAGACAAGCAAAGCAAACAAGTTGCTCAAGGTCATATAAGCAATAGAACTTGATTCTAAATCTAAGTCTTCTGACATCAAATTCAGTGCTTGCATCATTACATAATAGTTACCTTCACATTAGAGTGGAAGAATTGCCCTTGGACATTTAGTCTGGACTCAAGCTGCTTGTCCAGTAAAATATCACCTCTTTTTGTCCTCCGTTTGTTAGATTGGCCCTTAATTAAAACCAATTTTGGTGCTAATATACTCTTGTACAGAAAACTTGTGAGGCATCTACTATCTCATATGAAAAACATGGGGAAATGAGGAATTAAGTTCAGTATCTCACTTCCATTTGATTCCAGGTATGATGCTTGCTCCATATCCTTCATTTCAGCCTGCAGCCTCTTTTTCACCTGATTAGTAACAGCCTCTTTTAAAATACTATTTCAAAAAACTTTACCTATATTTTCCTTATTCTACTTATATTCCACATATTATTCTACTCATATTTCATTTACTCGACTTAGATTTCCCTTACCCTTACTCTCTTCCTCTTCAGCCTACCTGCCATTAGCTTGACTCTCCTTGTGGACCCTTTTCTCCTTATATCTTGTCCAGCAGTAACCATGACCAAATCAACTCCATTTTTTTGTTCATGTATGGGGTGAATTAATATACTCCTTTAGGGAATACTCACCATCCCAATAATTTACTGAATCAAAGTGTCTTTGCATCAACACCATTCCTCTTTTGTGTGTTGTCTGCCCATTAAAATGTAAGCTCTTTTAAGATAGGGGTTGTCTTTACTTTTTTTAATTTCTATATGCATTATTTTGCACAGTTCTTGAAACATGGTCAGGGGAAAAATCATTCATTCAATTGATATCTTCTGAGACAGTCTTTTGGATTAAACTGAAAAAGCTTAGAAAGTGATATAAGCATATTCTGTAGTATATCTTTCATTTGTAAAGGGATATTTTTGATTCAGAACTATTTCATTGTTACCATGCAAGATGTAAGAGAAAGGAGAGAAGTTATCTCTTTTCTACTAATTCACTAAAAGCTTCTGCCAATACCCCATTCTGAATGGAAGTGAATGTGAGTTCTTGTGGTATAAAGTTTTTTAAAATTTTTTGACTTTATTTTAAATTAGCATAATTATTCAGGTATTTTCTTTAGTTGTCATTTGTTATGGTAAACCGCTGACTCAAATGGAATTTTAATTGACAACCTAGAAAGTTTAAAACAAGTGATGAGCCTCTTTTCTAGGGAGCAATCTAGCGAAGTTTGCAAAGCCTCATTCATTGAAGGTTGGTTATCAATGATAATATTTTTGAAGACTACTAAGACATAGAGGTGTTTGATCCAAATTGTGGAAAGCATTCTACCTCTGTTAATTTCTAGTACAATATTTATGTTTAAATAGCTTGGTATTGCAGAAATAGGTAGGTATCTGGGGAATTTCTTTTAAAGGACTATTCTGTATGGCTACCACATACATAAGTACCAGGGACCTTAGAACTCTAAGGAGTTGAGGGTCCACTACATGAAAAACAGAAGAGATTAAAACACATTTAAAATAAGGTTACATGAGATGTCTACTTTCAGGATTTCCTTCATTCTTTATGCTATAGTTGCAAAAATAACCTCAATCTTTGTCCCAGGGATGAAATCAAAAGTCCATCTCACATACTTGAAAAGAACATCTCTACGGATTTAAAACCAACTCTTGATTATTCAGGAGCAGCTTATTTGGCTTGTGGCTAAGTCAGAGTTTTCCTACTTCTGGGCATGTATGACTATAGGGAGCTCGCCCTCATTTTCATCCCTCTGTCTCTTCTGAAGTGTGTGAAAAACACACAGTTTCATTTTTACTCATGTGGCTTTGGATGGGTTCTTATTTCACTAGTCTTCTCTTTCAGAAGTGAAAAGATAAAAAGAAAACAGGTAATGGGGCTTTTGCACAGGCAGGGATTTGGGGACTTCTTCCCTCCCTGTGCCCCATAACTATTCCTCTTCTTACCTGTCAGGATTGCTGACCTTGGGCATGGGTAGATTGTAAGGGCTTCAGCTCATTCTTTCAAAAACACCCCATACAGTATTGAGATGAGGAAAAAATGGATTTGAGTCCTGAGATAGCTATGGCTATAGGGATTGGAGTTTCTTCACTTTATATAGGGAAGAAGTTTGGAAAGGTGTGCTCCATAACAGAATACCTCAGGAACATGGGGAGTAACCAAGGAAACAATAAGATTCTTAGAGTCATTTACTAAAGGAGGAATTCCAAATCCTCTATTTCTGTAGTTCCCCTCCCATCTCCTATATTTTGTCTTCTTACATCTCCCCCAGCCCAGTGTAATTCAATCCAGTTTAGCAAATTTTTAGGTTGGACTGTGTTCTAGGTACCAAACATAATTTAATTATTGTTACAGATCCTGGATCACTACATGCCAAATACAGTAGCGTGGCTCTAACCAATTCCACCACCACAGTTGCCTATGAGAACACTCCTTCTAAAGCTCCATTGGTTTCAGCCCTTCCTTTCTCTATATAAAAAGAAAGTACCAAGAAACCTGCACTTTTTGGATGCCATCAGTAGAAGTCTTCCTTTCCAAGCTTGCAGTACCCCCCAAGCAGCTGTATACTTGAAGTTCTTCTGATACCTGATTAACTACTAACAGTTTGGAGGAAACTCCTTTTTCCTTGGTTAAATCTATCTAAATCCCATCTCTATCTAACTTCTGTTTCTTTTCCTTCCAGTTTCCACTAAGTAACAGGAGACACCTTACTATTGGTTTCTGGTTCCCCATTATACTAGATCTCTTTCTATCTCTGCCCTCTCTAGTCACTGCCCTCAAAGAGCTTATTTTCTAAGTGAAACAATCTAGTTAAATTAGAATGTATTATATACATATATATATATATATACAAATAAGATTACCTTCAATTTATTGTGAATATATATATATATATATATATATTCAGAATAAATAAAAGATAACATTAGGAGAGATGGCACTTATTGCTGAGAGGACCAGAAAAAGATCTTCTAGAGGGAGTAGTGTTTGAACTGAATCTTAGAGAAAGTTAAAGATTTTCTCAGGGTGTTAAGCTGGGAAGGAGAATTTTCCAGGCAAAGAATCCAGACTCCAGTCTCAGATTATTAGGTAACCTTTCTCCTAATCTAGAATCCTTAAACTCTACTTTCTCCTTCTTACTTTTTAGTATTTATCAACTAGCTGCTTTCTTGCAACTTGAAAACATGTCATCACACAAACTAATAGGCAGACAACACATTTATTAAAAATTTATTGGGGGAGGAGGGTGGCTAGGTGGTTCAGTAGATAGAGCATCAGCCCTGGAGTCCTGAGTTCAAATCCAGCCTCAAACACTTAATAATTACCTAGATGTGTGGCCTTGGGCAAGTCACTTAACCCCATTTGCCTTGCAAAAACATAAAAAAAGAAAAAGAATTTAGCAGGGAGAGGGAAGTAAGATTAGGCTAAAAGTTGTAAAACCCAAAATAAATAAAATCTTTATAATAAAAAAAAAAGAATTTATCAGGGGCAGCTAGGTGGCACAGTGGATAGAGCACCAACCCTGGAGTCAGGAGGACCTGAGTTCAAATCCAACCTCAAATACTTACTAATTCCTAGCTTACTATTTGCCAGCCACTATACTAAGTGCTGAATATTTAATGGGAAGGGAATAAAGCATAGATGGCTGGAGCTCTCAAAATGGAGACCCCCCCCAAAGGAAATGATAATCTTTTAATGCTTAAATCCCATGCTATTTTCCTCATTCTTCATCATTTATTATTTTTTAGCACTAGACACTGTTGAAGAGACTATTCTCTTGGATGATGAAGACTAAAAATCTTAAGTATATTTGCAGTTTCAATGGTAGGTGCATGTTGCATGTTTCTTCTTCCTCTTTATTCTGTCAACCTAGGATCTCATCTGTTTCATAACTTCAATAATAATCTTTATGTAGATGGCTCCCAAATTTTCTATCTAGCCAAACTACTCCTTAAATTCCATTTAAGTTTTTAAGTACCTCTTGAGCAAATCCATGCAGATGGTGTCATCACATCAAAATTCTTATGTCCAAAACAAAAACCAGCATAGAATTTGAATGCATACATATATAGGACACCTCCATATGGGAGAAGATGGTAGTAAGCAGATGACTTCTCTCCACATGAAAAACTGTAAGAGAATAACTTCCTCTCTGGAGTTACACAGTTCATTTCATTCCACTACATACCTTGCCATGAGGCAAAGAGGTTTGGGACCAAGACTCCTTGACTTTTTTCTTCATTCTTTTCCATTTTAGGTTCAAGGAACAATGTTCCCATTCTTGGTTTTCAAAGTTTGGAAGAGTTAGCCACATACATTCAGATGTTAAAATCTAGAAAAGGCTTCACAGGTAGGATAGCACTGATGCCCTGAGGAACAAAGAGAGATCTTTGGGAGTAAACTTCTGGACTCATCTAAGAAAAAGTTTCAATGAGGAATCATTTGCTAGTAAAGTCACATTTATACATGATTTTGGTGATCCTAATGGTATTTAGAATTTGATTTAAATCCCAAACCTAATTACCCTCAAACCTAATCCCAGAGACTGAGGAGATGTGTATATATATATGTATGTTGGGGGAAATGATTGTGCATTTGATCTCTCTATAGACATGAAATAAATATCTCTCCATAGAATATAGCAAATGTGAAGTAGTTAAATAAAACTGAGCTGCTAATTGTCAGCCATGATAGTTCTTTGAAGCAGACAAAAAACTGTCTAACAACTGAAACTATCAAGTTTTGCCTTGACATCTATCCTAAACTTGCCTCTTTGTAACTTCTATCCCTTGTTCCTAGTTCTGCCCTCCGGGATCAAGTAGAATAAATCTAATTCTTCCTCCACATGAGAGCTGTTCTATCCCCCTGAGACATCTCATCTCCAGTTCAAATATACCAAGTACTTTCAATGGATCCTCATAGAATGTGAACTCAATCCCCTTCATTATCCTGATTGCTTTTCTCTGGACACGACAGTTAAGCCTTCAATACTCTTCTTGAACTGTGGCACTTAGAATTGAACCAAAAAAACTAGGTGGCACAATTGATAATGGGCTGAATCTACAGTCAGGAAGACTAAGTTCAAATCTATCCTCATATAGTTAATCAGCTACGTGATGCTGGAAAAGTCACCTTTCTGTCTGCCCAAGTTTCCTTTTATATATATGAGTTAATAATAGCATTTCTTGCCCAGGATTGTTGTGAAGATCAAAGGAAATAATATTGCAAAGCATTATGCAAACTTTTAAGTATTATATAAGTGCTTATTTCTATTATATAAATATTGAGATTATTACTTCCCTATTCTTAGAAACTCTGCCTCTCTTAATGCAGCTCAACATTAAATTAGCATTTTGGCTACCTTATCACACTCCTGTTTTATGTTTGTATTTTTGGTCCACTAAAACTCTCATTTTTCAGAATAAGTGCTAACTAACCACAATATCCCCATTTTGTACTAGTAAGGTTGATTCTTGAAACCCAAGAATAAGACTTTATATTTTTCTATCATGAATGTCATTTTATTAAATTCCTCTCAATACTTTTACCTGTCAAGATACTTTCGAATCTTGACTGTCATTCAGGGTGTAAGCCATTCCTCTGATGGGCATCTCATCTACACCTTCATTTAAGTCACTGATAAAAATTTTAAACAGCGAAGAACTAAGCAAGGATCTTTGTAGTATGTCACCAGATAGCTCCTGCTATGTTGGTAATGAACAGTTAATAAGAATTGTTTGAGTTTAGCCATCTAAACCTGTTTTGAATCCACATAAATAGATTATCAACTAATCTTTGTCTGCATCTTGTCAATAAGACTAGCATATGTTAGCAAATGCTTTGCTGGAAACTATCTAAATACAAATAGAAGTACCTCAAAGGCACACATTCCACAACTATATAAAATCTTGGAATCCAGGGGCAAAAGCAGTGAGGGAGACGTCTCATAGTCTTCATATGACTATTTAAAGTGCTCTATTCTATATGTAAAAAAGTAGAAAATATTCTAGATGTAGTTGTGCAAATAGGGTCAGCTGTGGATTATTCAAATCAAGAGGAATACAAACCAGGGACCAATTTAAAGTATTTGCTGAAATATATTGATTCTGATTCAAACCCTCAGCCAGGTTACACAATTGGAGAAATGAAATATAACTAACCTATTCCCATAAAATGCCTAGCAATAAAAAGTATGCCTCTAACTACTGGGAAAAATGAGAGAAAAAAATAGTAATTTTTTTTGCTTGCAGAGAACAAAATAACTAGTTTTATATTTCTGTGCATGTGTGTGTGTGTACATATATGTATGCCTATGAGTGTCCATGTTTCTTCATGACTTTACTTGCTTGTTTGAATGAACTGACCAATCAGTTCATCCCAAGTTAACAAACCAAGAACTTTTAAGTTTCTCTTTAAGCTGAACTTAGACTGTACAAATCCATTTGAAATAGAAACATTCAGATACAGAAACAGGAGAAACCTGGATTGGATGTTTGACTTGCTACAACTTGCGTGCGACCTTAAGCAAATCACAAATTCTCTTAGGACCTTGATTTCCTCATCTGTAAAATGGGAGAACTAATTCTGTCATGACTCCATGGAGCAGTTGTAAAAGAAAGAGTTGCAATGAATTTTGAGGAATGATGTAAATATTTGGGTCATTTCTCATTGCTCTGTATTTGCACAAAAACTTAATTAAAGTACAAAAACTTGCATAAGAATCCCTGCCTGTTCTAATCCCAATCAATATGATTCTTTAGAATGTAAAATTTTGATCTTTTCTTTAGGTCAGTCTTAATTGTGTATAAGATTATTTATTATGTTTCTAGATAGTTAGGTCTCTCAGTGGATAAAGTACTGGACATGGAGTCAGGAAGATTTGAGTTTAAATCTGAACTCATAATAATAGGTAGCTTTTATATATCATTTTAATGTTGGTAAAGTGCTTTGCAATTATTATCTCATTTTCTCTGCATAATAACCCTTGGAGGTAGGTACTCATTATTTTACACATAAAAAAATCCAGGGTCAAACAATTAATAAGTCTTTGAGGATGGATCAAAACTCAGGTCTTCCTGACTTCAAGTCTTCTATCCATTCCATTACATAGCTATTTGATACTGAACAAATCCTTAACTATTTCCTGCCTCAGTTTCTTTATGTGTAAAATTTGTATAATAATAGTAATGTAATAATAATAATAATAAAATATTGAAAACTCACATAGGGCAAGTGTTCATATGGTGGTCTGAAAAAGTAATATAAGAACACGCTCAATGTCTTTCTTAAGAACTATGGAATTAATTTTGTGGCATGAGAAGATTGCACAGGACTGCCTGCATGGTGTGTTCTCATCAGAAAACGTGCTGTACTCTAGGAACAAAGCAGAACTGAAGTAGCTCAAAAGGAACACAAAATGCACAAATTTAGAGAATCCACCCTAGATGTTCATATGACCTATTTTGTCCCCAAATTGTGATAGAGCATTCAGAGCTCATATTAATCTTATCAGCCACAGTCAGACACATTATAACTTGACTCTAACATAGTGATATTTTGATTCTCTTTGGCAACAAAAGACAATAAGCAATCAATTATATATAAAGAGAACATATTTATACATATGTATGTACATGCACATATTACATATATATGTATATATATATATATATATATATATATATATATATATATAGAGAGAGAGAGAGAGAGAGAGAGAGAGAGAGAGAGCACCTATTTCACAGGGCTGTCTATGAGCATCAAATGAGTCAACATGTGTAATATTTTGCAAACCTTAAAAGTGCTATTAAAATACCAACTTGTTGGGGCAGCTAGGTGGTGCAGTGGATAGAGAACCAGCCCTGGAGTCAGGAGGACCTGAGTTCAAATCTAAACTCAGACACTTAATAATTACCTAGCTGTGTGGCCTTGGGCAAGTGACTTAACCCCATTTGCCTTGCAAAAAAAAGCAACAAAAAAAACTAAAAAAAAATACCAAATTATTGTTAATCTAATTAGAACTGTAATAGGTGAAATGGCCACAATTTTAGTCAAGTCACCAATATTTGAAGAATTTTGCTTCATTTTTGAATTGATTTCTGTGTCTCAAAGTTTTACTTTATCCAATACTTCCTTGGAGTTTGAAGTGAGACAAAGGGAAAAAGTGACCCCATGAAAGGATTGGGGGAATGGAATTGTAAGGCAACATAGATTAGTGGATAAGGAGAGGGAATAGATCCCCATTCTCCCAGAATGACTGACTGTACAAGACCATAGCCTGCTTTTTCTTATGCATCTCTGTCTTCTCCACAATTCACCTCACACTCACTTGCTGAGATTCCAAGCTACAGCCATGGGTTTGATGGATAATTGGGGACTTAGTATACATCTCTTGAGGCTTAAGGAAAAAAAATGGATGCTTTTGAACTCTGAAGCAAAATATTTTTATTGTATCATTAATGAAAGAAAAATATTTAGAAGGTGGGGAGATATGGGACTTAGAGTTAATTAACTTTAAGAAATGCCTTGAAATAGTGGGTGCTGTAGCTACAGTGACTGAGAATCATTGCTGCTTAATTCAGTTCTCCAACTTGTGGTAAAAAGAGAATGATGCTAATTATTAATAAGTACTCATAAAGATGCCCATGAAGAAGGAAAAGAAAGGAAGAAGACTGGTGAGAGTTTTTCTTTTTCCAACACATCCTTTTCTTTCCCCAGTAAATTACTTCCAAACATTCTTTATATAACCCAGACCAAAGAGCCCTTGAGTTTTGGCTAAAAATGGAATTAATGTCAGTCAGTATTAAGTATCTGTCAAGTGTCAAACATTGTTCTAAGCACTGAAGATAGGGGGAAAAAAGTTAAAAGGCAACTTCTGCTTTCAAGGAAGTCTCAGTCTAATGGAGGAGACAATATGAAAACAGTTGTGTACATAAAAGATAAATTTGGATAAATTTGAAATAATTAACAAAGGGAAAGCACCAGAATTATGAGGGATCAGAAAAACTCTTGTAGAAGATCAGATTTTAGATAGGACTTGAAAGAAGCCAGGGGAAACCAGGAGATGGAAATGATATAGAAGAACCTTCTAGGAATGGGAGACTGCAAACTGAAATGTCCGGAGTTAGGAGATAGAATGGCTTGTTCAAGGAGCAGCAAGAAGGTCAGTGTTACTAGAGGAAGAGGAGGGGGATACGATGAATGAAGGGTGGGTAGGTAGAGGGAAGACAGGTTATGAAGGCTCTTAATGCCAGAGGGTCCTAGAGGTTGTACAGAGCCAGATTGGTAGGGGTTACAGTGGGGAACAGTAGGGAAGACACAGTCTTAATGTCTTTAAGAATGGATCTGAGGTCTCAGACACTTAATAATTACCTAGCTGTGTGGCCTTGGGCAAGCCACTTAACCCCATTGCCTTGCAAAAAACCTAAAAAAAAAAAAAAAAAAAGAATGGATCTGAGCCAAGGTCTTCCTGACTTCAAGTTTTTGCATTTTATCTATTCCATTATCTATGTGATACCAGATAAATCACTTAATTATTCTCTGCCCCAGTTTCTTTATCTATAAAATATCAAAAATAATAGAATATATTAATCATTAATATTAATATAATTAAATAATTGATATAATATAGAATAAAATATTTTAATATAATAATTGTTTGGAAAAAATACTTTGACAGCTGAGTGGAGAATTGACTGGGGGGAGGGGAAAGTCAACCCAGGAGGCTACTGAACTAGTTCAGGTGTGAGGCAATGAGGGCCTTGACCAGGCTGGTAGTGAAGGAGCAGAAACATGTTACCAAAGTAAAATCAACTGGACGTGGCAACAGATTGTATATGGGAAGGAGTGGAGGATGAGACCAAGGTTGTGACCTTGGGTAACTAGGAAGATGACCTCACAGTAACAGGCAAACTAGGTAGAGAGGAGAATTTGGGGAGAAAGATGAAGAGTTAAGTTTTGGACATAATGAGTTTCAGATATCAAGTGACCGTATAGTTTGAGATGTCTAAGAGGCAGTTGGAGGCACGAGAATCATCAGCAGAGAAATGAAAATTGAATCCTTAGGAGTTGAGATCCCAAGTGAAATTGTGTAGAGGGAGAAGAGAAGTCTCAGTACAGAACCCCATGTGATACCAAATCATTTACATTGCCTTGGTGTTCTTTTATTTTCTGTAGATTAGGTTAAAGAATTTATTAAGCCCTTTGGGGTTGCTATGTGATAATACCAATGCTAAGCAAAGGGAATACAAATACAAGTTGAAAAATAATTTAGGAATCAAAGACTGAGCCCAGTTTGAACTGAGCATGGCCAGTGTGAGCACCTTCTGGAGTGGAGGTTCTGGGGAGAACCCCCCAATCTTTAGAGGAGGCTACAAGGAGTTCAGGCACTGACAATGTGAGACTGCCACAGGATAGAAGAGGAAAATTTGGGGCCTGGGTCAGGTTAGAAGTATTTGATGCTCTTCCTTGTTTCTTAAAACTAGAAAGTAACTCATTTTTAATGGTGCTTTATATGGACATCTCTTTTGCATTCAATAGTGTATATGTTACATTAATAAACCAACAATTCATGACAAAAGCCTCTGATTTTGTCCTCCCCTAATATAACCAAGGGTCTATTTTTATCTTATCAAAAGCAATATAGGGAAGAAGGGAGAAAAATGTAAAACTCAAAAAAAATGATTGGTAAAAACTACCATTGCATGTAGTTGGAAAAACAAATAAAATATTTAATAAAAAAAATTATTAAAGGCAATCTACATGGCCCTGGAGCTGGCTGCTCCAGAACAATAGGAGTTGAGAGAATAAACAAATATGAGTTTGCAAGTTAACCCCCCAGCTTCCAAAACTCTCAGGATTTCCTGGCCGATATGGACACAAGTCAAAAGAAAGATTTCAGTAGAAGTCCCCAATATCTAGCCTGATTCATGCAAACACAGAATACTGGTTCATGTCCTTGGCTTACACATGTCATTATATATCACAAACTTGCTCAGGATGAGGAACAAGTTGCTGCAGTTTATTTTTTATATTCTCAGTATCTAGCATAGACACTTAGCACCTGTTTGTTGAACTGAATTATCAGAATGTGAAACTGCATCCTTTTAGAAAGTTTTATTTATTTATTTTTGGGGTTTTTTGCAAGGTAATGGGTTTAAGTGACTTGCCCAAGGTCACAAAGTTGAGTAATTATTAAATATCTGAGGTCGGTTTTGAATTCAGGTTCACCTAACTCCAGGGCCCGTGCTCTATCCAAAGTTTTATTTATTTTAAAACAATATATTTTAAGTTAGCAATTATGCTCTTTGGAGTAAAGAGGTCTCACAAAAACAATCAAGAATTGTTATAAATTCACCCAAACTATCCAGTAGGTGGGAGTTGCACAGCCACTGAATGGATGTCCTCTGGCTTTACAGGAGACCAATGTGGGTTTTACATCTTACTTCACTGTAGATTACCCAGAGCTATCATATAAAGCTGTTTGGATTGCCACTATATTTTCTTATTTGTTTGTTTAAGATTGACTTTCCCTATTTTACCTCGGTTAAAAATTCAGGGATTGCTTCTGATTGTCAATGTAGCTTGACCTGAGATGGTTCATCTCTCCTTCAGTAGTTTAGTGACACCCCCCCCCGCCCACTCTTGAAGGCTTACTAGATTGATATTTCATTTACTATGAACATCTTTGCTCAGAAATCCTGAACTCCAAAGATCCACCATGCTCAGCTTCTCTGATAGCCAGGTTTAAAAGTGAATTATCCAAGTTCACCCTTGACCCTCCTAGGCTACCACTTTTCATCAGTGACTGACTATGGTTCAGGTGAGTGAATATTAAATGACAGTGATTTAGGTCACCTCTCTCTGAAATGCAGAGAGTATTCCAAATGTAGAGTGCTTATCAATAGAACAGTTTCTTAAAACTGAACCTGTGGAAAAGTCTTCACAAGGGGATAAGGAGCACACCCAGAAGAATATTAGAACACTATATTTACTGACTCCTTTTCTATCTTGTCTATTATTGGATTTGTATTTGCGGGATGGAGGTAGAGGGACACCAAAAGGTTTCGTCTCTACCTCAAAAGATTTCAGGATTTCCCCCTTGGCCATGGGGAAGTCCAATGTCTCCTGCAAAGAAGAAGTGTAAAGGAAATGAACTGAATTGCTTATACAGAGAAGCAACATGGTATCATGGATCAAGCACTGGACTTGGAATCAGGAAGACCCAGATTCAACTCTTGTCTCAGATGCTTATTAGCAGTGTGACCATAGGTAAATGACATAGCTTCTGAAAGCCTCAGTTTTCCCATATTTAAAAAGAAAAACTGGACTAACAGATTTCAGAGGTCCCCCTTAACTTTAAGAGTTTATGGATCGGGGATACCATGAGACATTGCTCCATTTGAGGATTCCAGATCCCCAGCCAGGATTCCTTCCTCCTTATGTTAGTGATTCCTTACTAATCAATGTGTACAATAGTTTGCTGTTTTGGAAAGAACCTTAGAAATGGAGTAAGAAAAAAAATCATTCCAATCATGATTCTGACTTCTACTGTGTGACTTCAGATGAGTCACAACTCTTTGGACATCATTTCCTTCACTTCTATAATAAAGGCATTGATCTAGATTATCTTTAAGAATGTTCAAGATGCCATTTCTGGAGACCCATTAGTAAAAATTAAAGAATAAATAAATGAATGAGTGCATGAATGAATGCATAAATCGACTAACAAATAAATAAATGAATGAATGAATAAGTGGCATCTGGCCCTAATAATCAGAACAAATAAATGCTTTGTAAGTACTTGTATTACAGATGGTCCATTTTTCTCATCTTAATGAAAAACAGTCATTCCTTTATCACACTGAAGGTCACCTATCATTCCAATTTTGAGATCAAAAGATTTTCATACAGGGGATAGAAAGATTTCAGGAAATTTTGATTCAAATACAGGGCAGTGTCCTGGTATAATAGACTTCCTACAATGTGTCCCTTGTGGTCTTTGGACAAAAGTGCTTTCTCCAAAGCCCCTTTGAGACTGTTGAGGAGCTAATACTAAACTTAGTTCAGGGATGAATTATTGACCTCTATGTAGCTGGACAACCAGATGCAGCCAGTTGCTATAACAGAGAAGAAAAGCATCTAGGGAGCATTTTACTATCATACTGCCCCTAAAAATACATACAGAGGGCCTTATGACTCCCTCCAGCTTTTTTCCACAGTCCTATAGCAGTCCTTTCCTGAATGCTTCCATGAATCTGGGTATAAAAATATTTGGGGAAGGCTTTGAAATTTTAAATAAAGCATAAAAAAGAAGGAAAGTAGAAGATATATGTGAACTCTAACTAGTACTTACTTTAATTTGTAAATCATAAAAATTCATCTACTGCATGAGGTCTTTACAAATCTGCATTTACATACCCCTCATTCAGAAAAAGTTCTTAAATGAAAAAAAAGTTTTATTTTTGTATGTTTGTTCCCCCACCCCCATCCCCTAAGTCCCTCACATCCCAGGACTCTAAGGATTTGCTTTTCTGCCCTTAGTTCATTTATTGTTGTATTCAGGGGCACAAGGAAAACCCTTGCTGGGATAAATGACATTAAATTTAAGTATGTGAGGAGTTCGTTTTGCCATAGATAGCTGCTCTCCTGGCTATGCCACAGAAAGACCAGTTTCATTGGATTTAGACAAGCTTGTTGTTAACCTTTTGGATTTCAAGAGAGGGTAATACTGTCATAGTGTCTGCAAGTACTAAGCTAAATGAGTTTGATGGTGTCAGCTTAACTTGAGCCAAAATAAACCAACAGTATATATGTTTACAGTCTCTGTTTTATACATGTCTGGAGCAGAGAAACCATTGAAGTCGACTTACTTCTCACCCCTGGAGAGCATAGTTCTTCAATGTCATAACTGAGGTCATTGACAGGTCAGCACGGAGAAGACAACTTTCAGAGAGGAGAATGCATTTGTCAGTTTTCCCATTTTGGGAGAGAAAAAAGATAGGGGGAAAAATTAGATGAAAAGAGAATAAATACATACACACACACACACACACACATACACACACACACACACACACACACACACACACACACACACACACACACACACAATTACCATTCTCATATTTGAAATTTTTGTTCTCTGTGTGTGGAGAAAACATGAAATAGGTCTTAAAAGTGTTCCAGGATTGTTTAATTTATTTTGACCTTAAATGTCTCAAAAAGTATGAATTTCAGCATTTTACTCATGAGTCCAATTTTATTACTGCATAAAGACCCTGATGTCAAAAAAATTACAGGGATAGATGGGTTGTGTGAAATGGGCTTTAAAATCACAAAAAGTACCTGCCTTCAATTTAAGTATACATAATATTTGCCAAATTTCTGAACCTACCCTAGGTAAATGAAAAAATAGATAAATACAATGTTTATTGTTTTGAAATTAAATTCATCATTACAAATTCATATGAGCAAAATGATCTTCAAAATGTGGGTTTTCTTTGAAACAGTTAAATTTTGTAAAGGATGTAATAAAGCAAAAAACACATTTGAACTAATCTGAAATGTATTTTAATGCTCAATATAATGAAGTATATGTATGATAAGTATATGCTCTAATGATATTAATTTAGAATTGATTCAGTTAGAGTTATAATTTTTTTGTTGCTGTTGCTATACTGACCTCTGCAGGCTTTGTAAGCTGGGAGCAATTGTTTACTACTGAACTTAGAAACCTATGGTGGAATGTGTCTTTTCATAAAGGAAGTTTCTCTATAAGAGTGTTTGAAGGATTCAAGAGTTATACCTTGATTTCTTTTAATACTCCCTTTAGTAAGGAACTACACGAAGCATCATTTGAAATCATGACTTTGAAACTACAATTATTTTCAGCTCCTGGACTATCTCTTACCCTCGTCAATTCCCATTAGCTGAAAATTAACCTGGGTGAAGGACTGGTTAAACAATTTATTCTGTGAAGGTTAGGAAATGAAATGGTTTTAATTATCACTCCCTTTAGAGAATAAAATACATCTTAGACTCTTCTCATTTATTGTTCTGTTTCATTCTATCTTAGAGGTGTTAAGATAAAGTAATGCTATTATTTAAGAAAATCTCTCTCAATGTGGTGTTATCATTCATATGTAACTTTCTCAGTGAGAATCAAACAAGATTATCCAGGAACTCTGATGCTAAAAAATGGTTTTAAAACCTATTTTGTGATATTTTTTAATGCTGGATTCAATGTAGTAGGTAGAGTAAGTGGTGGACTATTTGTAAGTAACTACTTCTGTCTGGGAAGTAAAAATGTCTTTCTTTCTTTTCTCTTTTTCCCCAATCAAATTCTTAATACCTCTGGAGTTTTATGTGTTATTTTTTTTAATATGTCACCATGCCTAGCCACAATCTTTCAGTTAGAATCTGATATTTCTTTTATATACACACATACATACATGCTGGATACATATATGAATAAATACATATATACACAAATCTGTGTATATTTTCACATGTAATTTTGGTAACATAGTCCTATTTGGCTCACTTACAGAATGGTGCCATATACCTTATTTATGTTAGAAACAAAGGCATCCTGAACTACAGCTCTGTTTATAACTATTTATGGTTTAACAAATGACAAAATACAGAAGACTTAAAAATCTTGGTCTGGAAAATATATTTCAGTCTGGTTTGTGTTTTCCTTTGCTTTACTCATATTTATTGATTTTAGTAACTACTTCATCCTTGTCCAATGGGTACCAAGGTTATTCAGGTTAAGTGTCATTCCGAGATCATATCCCAGACATAGCTCTCACTACTAATTTTCCTACAAAGAAGTAGATTCAAAGCCTGAATATTTCTGTTCATTTGCTTACTTGACTGATTGGGCTCTTTAGTAATGCAAGTATATGATTTTTCCACCATCTGCCACTTACAGTGAGGTGTTATAGTGGATAGAGTCTTAGAGTCTTGGAGTCAGGAATATCTGAGGTGGAATTCTGCCTTTGAGGATTACTGTATAGTGTGGTGGGAAAGTCCCTTAAATACTCTCAGCTTCAGTTTTCTCATCTGAAAAATAGAGATAATAAGAACACCTACCACATAGAGTTGTTGTGAGTATTAAATGCAAAAATATGCATAAAATACTTTGCAAACTAAGTGCTACATATGTTAGTTATTAATAGTTATTGCTACTATTTCTAATTTTTAAATTATTCATTTTAACTCACTTTTCTACTCATGGGAATATTAGGATGGGTTTTTCTGGAATTTCAGTGCTCTAAGACTTTTATTAAAACTTCAATTCACTTCCATGCTGGTCATCAAAATTATATGACTATTACATTCTCTTATGGAATGGCCTTTTTCTTCCTTAGCAAAAGCCATCAGAAGAATTTGATATGATTTAGTGAAGTAAAAATAGTTGTGAAGAGTTGCCTTTTATAAAAAAAGTTTCTCTAAATATTAATATCTTTAGGTAAACCCTAACTCTAATATAGATGGGAGGCAATATGGTATAGTGGATATAGAAATGACCTAGTACATAGGTCAACCTGAGTTAGAATCCCACAATTGAGGAAAGACTGGCTATATGAGCCTAAGTGACTCCTAGTGTTCTAGAAAACTCTTCAAGGCTTTAAGAGACTATAAAAGAAGGTATACTTTACTGGTGAAATACTGGTCAAGTCAAAAATATTAATTTATAATTGTTATGCAAACCTGAATTGGACTTCCCAATGCAACCCTATAGAGGCAATGCATGATGAAGACCTAAGTTCAAATCCTGCCTTAGATTTCTAGTTTGTGTGAAGGGAGATATTACTTAACTTCTCCATATCTATCACTGTCCTCATTTATAAATTAGAGGAAATCAATGAGCACTAAGAAAATTTCCATTCTAAATTTATGAACGTATGATCTCCATTTGCTGAAGTTCTTGCTATTTTAATACTCCATGAATGAAGCCTTCCCTTTATCCACTGGTGAGGGCAATTAAATGAGTCTTCTCCCCTCAAATTTCTCATAGCATATTTCCTGGACTTCTTTCCTCACCTCACTTTTTTTTAAACTTTCCTTTCCACTAATTATATCTTTATTTGTCTTTCACAGATTAGATTATAAAAGGATATATATTATGCTGATATTTATCTTCTACCACCTAGATTAGTCTCTGACACAGGGTAATTGATTATTGTTCATTGAATTGAATTCCATTGTTTCAAATATTTATTTTCCTAAAAAAGTTGATGCAAATTGTGTGTGAAAAGCCCATAACTTGACCACAAAGGATCAGTGATTTTCCCAGTTTGAAAAATTCATAGGTTTAGAATTCTTGTATGGCTAGGTAGGTAAATTCAAGGAAGTTGCTTGAGATACATAAAAAGTTAAGTGACCAGACTTTACTGGTTCTAAGCTCTGCACACACACAATATCTGCATTGTCTCAACCATTTTTATTACTTGAAAATCTCTATGAATTCAAAATGATCATTTTTAGGTTATATGGCTGTTTTAAGAATAGACCTATAGGGCAGCTAGGTGGCGTAGTGGATAAAGCACCGGCCCTGGAGTCAGGAGTACCTGGGTTCAAATCCAGTCTCAGACACTTAATAATTATCTAGCTGTGTGGCCTTGGGCAAGCCACTCAACCCCATTTGCCTTGCAAAAACCTAAAAAAAAAAAAATTTGTTTAAAAAAAAAAGAGTAGACCTATAAGGGAAAATGGAACTTTGGAGGTCATATAGCCTACCTCTTCCCTTTCCAGGACACAAAACTAAGGTCCATAGAAGTTTTGACTTGACTGTCACATTTTTTTCAAAATTGACTTTCTTCTTAAATCCTACAAGGCAGATCAATTTACACTGCTCTTTATAATATCATGAATTTCCCACTCTTCAGTTTTTTCTTTGTTATTATCTATTCTTACAAAGTAAAATGAAAAACTGATGAAATATTGTTGATTACTCTATCTAAAATAACCCTTCTATATTTTCAAATAGAAAATTTATTTTCAAATAAAATAGAAGTAATAATGTATGAGAAAAGGGAGGAGACATGGAGGAAGAACAGATATAATAAGAGGATGTCATTCAAATTATCTATTCCAAGAAAGAAAATTGCCTAAAACAAATCTTTAAAATAATGTTTAGTTATATTTAAGGTTCATATTTTTTTAATGTATAGGAAATATTTTTTCAAATAAATAATTAAATCTTTTGTTGATTTAAACTCTAGTATTATCACTGTTCATTATCTTAATGTTTGGTTAACATTTCTGATAAGTATTTTTTGGCCTGGAAACAACTGTTTCTAGATATTATACTAACAGTACTAGATCAAACTGAGTTATCCATGCAAATATGAATATATGTATTTTTAAACATATTTACATATTTGAATTTCCATGTTTAGTTATTAGACTAAGCAACCATCAGAAAAGATCCAATCCTATTACTCCATTTTCTAGGTGGAAAGTAAAAATCAACAGCTAAAAGGTATTGGGAAAATGGGAAGATGAGACTTCACTTTAAAGTATTTTCATGTAATTTCAAATCTATTTAAATAATATTCCTGTATTATGAACAATTATAATGGTGGGCTATAAAATCTAGGGAACTTTATTAAAATTCGTAAATTTTCAGAAAAAGGAAATGCTATATGCAAATATTTTAATATAGTAGGTCTTTATGGTGGCACACAGTCAACGATTTAGTGGAGCTATTAGACTGCTAGTAAGATGTTAAATTGTCATAGAACACACCATGTTAATATCAATTGGAATAGATAGAAGCTTAGTTGCTATAACCATAGAAGATATTATCATTATTCTTTGTTGTCAGTAAAGTTTTACTCCCATAACACTTGCCATTTAATTGTGATTTTTAAGTACAAGTGCAGATCTGGCCTTATCACAAGGTGAGTTGGAGTTGATATTCCAGGCTTAATAAGAGCTAGAGCCTAATTCAGCCATAGATGGCTCGCATTCCCATAGGCTCTGAGCAGATAGAGAAAGGTCAATAAGGATAGGCATCCTCCCTGCAAATAGAGCTTTAGTGAGTTGACTAGACTACCGAGAGGTTGAGTGACTTGCCCGGGGTTACACAACCAATATGGGTCAAAAATGGTATTTGAAGTCAGGTCTTCATGACTTCTTCCTGACTACAAGATTAGTCCTCTATCCACTCTGATACTGTCTTTCTTTAATTGTACACTAAATGGTTCTCCTCCTATTATCATAAAATACAATCATATATCTTTAACTTTTAATTTGATGTTTGATCTAAAATTAGCAATTGGTATGAATATAGGTGTTCCCCAGATATGATTCATCCTTAAAATGAAATACCTTTGACAAGTATCTCTATGCAGATACCTATACAAACTAATATATATACATATATATTCTCATATACAATGTATGTAAAATACAATCATATATAGTGAAGAATAAGTCTAATTATAACTTAGCTATGTTTTATATAATGTGTGGCCTTTATTTGGATTAATCTAGTATTAGTATAAAAGAGGATATACCCTATTAGAATTTATGATGGGGAAATGGAACTAGGGTAGAAGGGTGCAATTGGGTGCATAATATCAGCATCACAATTTGCAATGCATCCTACAGAGAAATAACCAATGTACCATAATTTAACTAGGATTGTGCAAATGTGCAGCTCTCAATGCTATTTATGAATTAATCAGGTGCGCAAGCACCTCTTAGGAGGCCTACATACTGAGTAAGGAAATCTCCTAAGGGGCATAATATTAAAACAGCCCTACAAAACTCATTAGTAGAAACTACATCATCCTTCTTTTAATTTAAATATATAATAGAAAAAGAAGCAACCTCTCTCAACCAATCACTGGACTTGAATTAAAAGGCTTTGTTGCAGAAATTATGAAAGTTTTGGTTTGGTTTCTGAATAAATGAATTTTATATGCATATAGCACCCAATCACTAAGAAATTTGAAAAAGTGCTTTTCACATGTCCAAAATGTTTCTTAAAAAAATAACTTTTACCATGGAATGCAATAAGGGCATTCTCTTTACTAAATCCAGGCCACTTCCAATATTCCGTGACTCATGAATCATGCTCAAGTATTATCAACTTTGAGAAGAAACCAAAAATTAGGTAAAGTTGTGAAAAGTCACTCTATTTTTGTAAACCTAGCTATTATAAAAATACTTTTAAATGCTTTCCAGCAGAGCAGGATAATATAAAATTTCCAATACTGTCTTCAACACTAGACAAGGGTACACTTAAAGAGTTATTAGCAACCTGCAAAGTGTGTTAAGTCTGACATTCATGATGTCTCAGTTATTAAATAGATACTGGTACATGTACTGATTTTCTTATAAAACTTAATAATGATAATGACCTTTCCTCTTGGAATTGGGTTTTCAGACTAAAAACACAGGTAGATTTATAGGATTTGATGCTAGACACAAACTGCAAATGACTGTTGAGTTTTTAGAGAGTTTAAAATGATTTTTTCCCATTTTAGTTACTGAACATGGGTATGTCCACCATGATCATTTAATGTCTATGATATGTGTTTCTTTACATATGGAATATAATAGAATATACAATTTCTTTTATGGTTTGCCCTTCTGGTCAACTGTATCATTCCATTTGGGTGGTTAATATGCCACAGAAGTCTATTAGGGAGAGAAGAAAAGATAATACATTTTCTTCCCTCTTATATGCCACTGTACCTATACAAATAATTTTTGCACACATTTTTAATGACCCCCTAAAAACTAGTATGGTACTAGTATCTCCATGGCAATTTCTATTCATTAGAGTGAGGAGGGGTTGGCTAACATGTTGCTACTAATTTTTTAATGGGCAGAGAATTTACAAACTATATCTCACTATGCCTACATTCATCTTTGTAATATGTTACTAAAATTTCCTATCTCTAGATCACTTCTATGAATTCATTTTCTACCTGGCCTTAGTACTTACTTAGCTCATGAATTCTGACTTGAGCCAGCACTGAATCCTATTTATTTTCTAAACCTTGGACCACATCCTCTTTGCATAGGAGGGGAGTCTTTCTCTTGGATTTTTTAATTGGCTTATAGTCACCTAAATGGCAAAGACCCAGTGTAAAGGGGAGAACCTATAATATTATTACCCTTGATAGAAAGATAAGAAACCAAACTCCTTAACATAAACTACATTCACAGTCCAAGGTTAAGGTCATGTCTAGGGAATACAAATAAATTGACCATTCCATGGTTAATTTGTTTATTTCAAATACAATAAAGGCAGACATTTGATCTTGTTACTACATATCTGCCATAATTAAGTCATCGAAAGTGATTGAAGTTATAAATTTTTATCTCCATAGCTATTTTGCCCATCTTAAACAAATAAGAAATATTTTGCTATGATACAATAAATTGTAATCAATCATTAGCAAGTAAATTACAGAACTGTCAAATTAAGACTAACAGACAAAACAGTAAGATTAGCATGCTATTTGCATTTTATTGTGTTCTTTAATTTTTCATTTCTTTAAAAGACAAGGGAGGAGCAATTTTTCTATATCACAGTATTTTATCTCTGCAAAAGCAATTCTGGCTAACTCCACTTGACTCCAAAATAACAAAACCCTAACAGAAATTTAAAAGGAATAAAAGAAGTCACAGTGAGCTACAATATCCCTCTGCTATTCTAAATATCCCCAGCTTAGTTAACATGACCTTGCAACCATTAAGGGGGAACCCTGAAGTGACACTGTCTCTTACTAATGCTCTTGGACATAGAGAGCAGAGGTAGCTACACTTCAGCAATTTTACTCACTAGAGAAGATATCTAGTGAGTCCTCAGGAACTATACCTGAAAAATCAATGCCACATGACTCTTGGATAGAAGCACAGAAGATGCTTCTACTAGCTACTATTGTCAATCAATCCATACACAAGCCCTTGTAAAATATCTTCAGTGTGTGATGCACCAGTAAGATACAAAGACAGAAGTGAAATAATCTCTGGCTTTACATCGTAATGTTCTTGTTGTTCAGTCATTTTAATTGTGTTCATTTCTCTATGACCGCATTTGGAGTTTTCTTGGCAAAGATACTAGAGTAGTTGCCATGTTCTTCTCTAGCTCTATTTACAAATGAGAAAACTGAGGCAAACAGGGTTAAGTTACTTTCCCAAGGTCATTCAGTTAGTAAGTATCTGAGGTCAGATTTGAACTCAGGAAGATAAGTCTTTCTGACTTTAGGCTGGTCACCCAGCTGCCTAGTACTCTAGGCATGTGGATCTATAAATGTACACAAAATAAACCAAAGTATTTGAAAAGGAGCCAAGCACTAGTTTCTATGGGGGATCAAAAAATACTTTATGTAGAAGGTGGTATTTTGAACTAAATTTTGAAAGAAAACAGGTATTCCAAGGGGCAGAAATGAGAATAGAGTCCATTGCATAAAATTGGCAATACTCACCAAAAAAGCACTCTCTACTGTAAAATGGGATTAATTGTAGCACCTACCTTTTAGACTTGTTGTGAGGATAAAATGACATAATAGCTGTAAAATTCTTTGTAAACCTTAGCACATAATATAAATGCCAGTGATGATGGTGGTGGTGGTGGCAGTGATGAATTTGATGATGATGATGTTGATGATGGTGGTGGTGGTCACAGACGAAATCTCATTTGAGGACAATAAATAGACCAACATGACTGGACCCAATAGAATGTATGCTCTATGAGGGAGAGGACTAATTTTAGCTTGTTTCCCTAGAAACTAGCATTATTCCTTGAATGTACATAAGATTAACAAATGCTTGCTGTATAATTTTGTATGTATTCCCATCTTAAAAAAAATACTTTTGGTATTGAACAACATGAATATGCCACACCAGCCTCCTTGCACACCAGATCTTTGAAGCATCATGGGTATAGTAGCAACCCATCTTGGGTCAGCTCCAATTACTGGGGGGAAAATAAATTAATCATTGTGAAAATAGAAGCAAGGAGAAGCCATAGACAGAGTAGAATCCTAAACATTCTTTTTATTCATCTTAAAAAGCTCACATTATTCTGATAGTAGAAAATTAGGAAAAGATCTTAGATTTTTTTTAGCAGTTGACCTAATATATTGTTGAAGTGGACAGAAAACGAACCTTGTTATTTAACTCCTCCAGTAGTCTGTTTCAGGACATTTTTCTTTAGTATTCATGATGCTAGATGCTGAAGAACCAGTTTTATTACCCTTCTCTCACCCTGCTCTCCAGGCTTTTTGGATTACTCACTCTTCTGTGCATTGACAGTATTTCCCAGGTCCAGGCCTTTGTACTGGCTTCAATTCTGCCTCTTGGGATCCTCGTTTTTCCTTGAAAAGTTGGTCAAGTATTACCTTCTTCAGGAAACTCAGTCATTAGGTCTTTTCATCCCCAAACTACCTTATAATTTTTTTAATGTCTCTTTCATTAGAAAGTAAGCTCCTTCGGGGCAGAGACTTTTATTTCTCTAATTGTAATCCCAGCTCTTAATATCATACCTGCTCAAAGGAAATACTCAGTAGATATTCAGTGACTGATTGATTGATGATAACTTATGATGCAGGTTGGGCAATGAGGGAAGGCCATGGTTAAAGAAATTCCACATGGTTAGTAATTACAATCACTGGGGTGTTAGACTAGGACTGGTGACCCAGATATAGGGTCCTGAAGTGGAGAGCCAAGATGAGAATGTGGTAACCAGAGTAGTAGAATCGAAACAGCATGAAGAACTAGTACATTAGAAAAGGTAAAGAGTCCAAAGTGTTGTATACAGAGATCAGCAATAAGGATATGCTTGACAAAGAGTTCACTTGTATTCAAAATTCTTCAGGGATGTGTGAATTTTTTGTTTACAATCAAGAACAGAAGACCTCTCCTCTAGTTTCTCTAACCAGTTATTGCCATCACTATTCTTACTGTTCTCCATCAATCAACTATAAGTAGTAGCAAACAAAGTTAGGCCTTCACTTTAACCATTATCTTGAGGGTGACACAATAAAATGATGACACAATAGCTCATAGTGTCCTAGATCTAGAGCTGAAAGGGAAGTTATGATTGAATAATTTTAGCCCTGTCCTATTTTTTTGTAATTCCATTTGGGGTTTTCTTGACATAGATACTGGAGTTATTGACCATTTCCTTCACCAGTTCATTTTAAAGTTGAGGAATTTGAGGCAAAGAATGTTAAGTAACTTAACCAGTCACACAGCTAGTAAGTATCTAAGGCAAGATTTGAGCTTAGATCCTCTTGACTCTGGGGCCAGAGCCCTATCCATTCTACCACTGAGTTGCTGGGTAAAGGAAGTCAGAAACCAATTCCTCCATTTTAGAAATAAGGAAAGGAAGCCAAGGGAGTAACTTAAATTAGTATCCTTGAATAACTTGCCCAGAACCACATAGTCAGAAGTGAAATTTAAACCCATGACTTCAGAGTCCAGAGTCCTTTTCATAACATTACTTTGCCTTATAGTCCCATGTGTTGCATGTAACTAATGAAAACTATAATGGACATAGAAGCAGTTTAAAGTGGAACTGAAAGAATTTCCACCATCTCAATGAGTCTAAAATAAATGACTAGTTCTTCATGTGGAATGGTTCTAAAAAAATAATGACTTCTTGATCAAAGTTTTTTGGTCACTTAGCATGGAAAACAATTGAATTTCCATGCTGAGCAATCTTGCATGAATTATACTTTTCTTACATTTTGTTTTTCTGTCACAATCAATTTCAGATCCTGAGATGTAGTATCTAGCAAGTTCTTTCATCAGAAAAATTCTCAAATGTGGATTTGATAAATTTGTTCTGTAATAATAACATTATTTCTCTACAATCAGGATCTTTTATGGGAAGTTAACTCAAGTTTAAAATTTGAGAATGGATTGAATTTTTCAAGCAGTTTTTCTATTTAATAAGAAGTGACTAGGTGGTATAATAGATAGAGTTCTGAGCCTTGAGTCAGGAAGATTCATCTTCCTTTGTTAAAAATCCATCCTCAGACACATACTAGCTGTGTTAAGCCTGGGCAAGTCACTTAATCCTGCATTCCTCAATTTCCCCATCTGTAAAATGATCTGGAAAAGGAAATGGCAAATCATTTCAGTATCTTTGCCAAGAAAATTCCAACTGTAGTCACAAAAAGTTGTACATGACTGAATAATAGTTGCTGACATGATTTGTTCTATCAATTTGGGTTTAACTTTCTGTTGCATAAAGTTATCTGCTTCTGGCAAATATTAAACTAAGTCTATCTAAGATGTCTGTCATAGACTGCTATCCACAAATTATCTAACTTGACCCACTTACACTGAGAAAACTGTATTCATAAATCAACACTTCAGAGCTTTTCCTACAATATCAATTCTAAGTATCTGGACTGGACCTTTCCACCTTTATTTTTAAGGCAGAATTACCAGAGGTGTTTATTTTAGAAGTTCTTCTTGCTGGATTCCAGGTTGTAAATACCCCACCTTGAAGGGATTCCTCAAGAAATGGTGCTTAAATCTACTACTAACTTATACTACTAGTATAAATACTAAGGCTTAGTATAAATTAGTGGGGCCTGACAAACCTAATTTAGTTGGTTTTACAGTATTTATTTCACATGGTGAAAACCAGTGCAAACATTATAGTGTTGACTTTATAATCTTAGGATAGCCCTAGCAATAGTAACAGGTCACAACATCTGCAACTCATGAAATTTTTGTGAGTTTCAGTTTGATCATCCCATTGAGCTTTGCATTTACTAAGGTCTAATAGGTGACATGGATAATTCAGCTGAATTTTTTGCCCAGATTATTGCAAATAGCTGTATATACAATTTTTTAGTTAATTCATCATTCCCTGTAGCTTGAACAAGTACTACTAATTTTGCAATCAGTAAAGAAGTAGTTATTATTTATAATTGTTATGAGGACTGTAGCTTATCTCCATTTTGTGAGGTTTCTTACAGTCAGTTTATAAAAACAGAGCTAATTCAGGCTTCTGGAATGTGTTTTCTGATCCAGGGCTCATAATGCAGAGCTGACTGTGTTGCCAGAAGGGAGGTCAAGAGAATCAGGTAAACTCCCTGTTTGACAGAGAAGTGAAACTCAGAGGAATTTGTTCATGTGAGTAATTTTCCCTGAGTGTGAATGTTTGAATTCTCCTCTGTTGGTTAAGTATTGGGTTGAGGATCAAACAGTGAATGGCCCCAAAACTCCTGGAGGTTCTGAAGCCCAGTGTATGCCAAAGGATTTTGGATATTACTAATGCTATTTACAAGGTTAATGGTGGCCATACCTTTGACTATACTTTTTGAGCCCTTCCTGGTCTCCTGTGCTAGTTTATTCTAGAAGTCAGGAGATCCTTGCGATTTATCAGTTATCTGTAAACGGACAATGAAGTGAATTGGTCAAATTTGGAGCATCTAATAGTACTTTCAGTTATCTTACATTGCAGAAGGTTATCTTTGAGGAATTTCATTGTGATACAATGGAAAAAAAAAAACCCTGCATTTGGGTATTTGCATTCTGACTCTGCTTCTCAATACATATGTAATTACTGGCAAATTATTTTGTTTAAATTCTCATTTTTTTCATTTCTAAAGTGAGGACCTTCTCCAGAATCCTTAGCTTTCCCGTTGATTGACACATTGTCACCTTGACAAACTTCTAACCTTGGGGTCCTCCTTTCTTAATTGATGACTTTCCAGAACTACCATTTCAGAAAGAATCCTAGACTTAGTTCACCTCATTCATTCATGAGTTCGTTTTAGAAATCTCCTTGCTATGCTGCCCTCTGATTAATCTCTCCCTACCCACTTTCCAGTTCCTATTAATTTATTCTTCTGAGTATATAATCTCCACCATGTAAGCTTTTGAGTGTCTTGCTTTCTTTTATCTGTATTTCTATGATTTAGCACATTGATAGGCACAGAGTAAACATTAGTAAATGCTCTCTATAATCTAGCATGAAGAAACTGGACTAGATAGACTTTAAAGATTCCTTCTACCTCTAATTCTCTACATCAATGATTCTAGTAATGATATTTGTCTATGAACCATAATAGGTTTGGAGCAAATACTCTATGGAAAATTTGTAAGGAGACAAAGGCAATATTTGGAAGGGATAAGAAGCCACGTAGGGATTATTATTTCACAGATTCTGCTAGAACCCCCAAACACAACTGAAACTCCTCTCTTTAAGATCAGCACTGATTTCTTTACTACTAAATCTATTAACCTTTTTCCATTCCTCATCTATCTTGAATTTTTTGTAAATTTTGGCTGTACTGGTCACCTTTTGTTAAGAATCATTATCACTTTCTTGAGTTTTTCCTACTCAGATCGTGGTTCTCTCCTGTTCTTCAAACTCAGTCTCTGTTATAGGTCCATCTTCATTTATCACATTTTGTACCATTCTATCTTGGACTCAATCTTTTTCTTTTTCTTTTCTTTACATTCTATCAGTGATCTCATCAGTTCTAATGTACAATTTTCATCTCTGAGCAAATGGTTTAGAAATCTACATCATCTTTCTCTAGAGCTCTATACTTGTATGTTCCATAGCTATCTCAAACAACATAAAGAGAATTTACTATGTGTTCCCTTAGATTCATCCCTCATCTTGCTTCTCTATTTTTAGAGGGCATCTTAGTTCTTCCATTTACCCATGTTTATTAACCAGGAGTCATCTTTGACCTCTCATTTTCTTTGACCTTCCCCCTTCATCAAACAGTTATCAAGATCTGTCAATTTTAGAGCTCAGCATTTCTCATATCTTTTTCTCTACTCACTACACAATTATGATAGTTTTAGGCCCTTCTAACCTCTTGCCTGGATTGCTGTAATAACCTCCTATAATGCCAAGTTGATATTTCTAATATATGAGTATTTCTACTCCCTGTTTGAAAAGTTTCAGTGATTCCTCATTTTGCTTAAGACAAACTCCTATGATTTTTTTTAAGTCATTGAGTATATGACTCCAACTTGTCTTTCTGGTCTAATTGTCCCTCATACACTCAATAATATTATCCAATTGTCCTACATTTTAACTCCTATTACACAGACTGGAATGCTCTTCCTCCTCACCTCTTGAATGTTAGTCCTTTAAAAAGTTCAGCTAAGTGCCATGACCTTCAAGATGCCTTCCTTAATTTCCCTGGTAGTAACTGAACTATCCCTAAATTATTTTATTTGTTTTATTTGTCTATATGTTCCTTGTAATTTATCTCTGAAAACACTATAACTCCTCTAGTAGAAAGTTAAGTTCCTTGAGGGCAGGAACTATCTTTTAACTTAGTCTCCATATTACTCAGCAGAGTATCTGGCACATAGGCTTTTGACAAATTCTTGTTGAATTGATTAATGAGATAAATGATAATTTTATCAATATGTATGACAGAAGTGACTCTGAAATAGTGAGAGAGAAGATACTGCTTTGATAAGTGGGTCCCATATAGCTTCAGGGAACAGGAGTAATCAGACAGGAATAAGGAAAGTAATGTATTGTCAAAACTGAAACTAGAACCTGAATTTCTTGATGTCTAAGCATTTTTTTATCACTATAATAAAATACAAATTATTTTTTGGATCCTTTGATGTCCCACCATCCATTCCTTACTTCCACTCCTTGCTCTCTCTCTCCTTTTCTAACTTCCTTCATGGTTCAATCCAACTGCCATGTCCTGTTCTAAGAGCTTTCTTATTCTCCTAGTAGGAAGTTTTCTCCCCTAGAAAACTACTACTTTATTGCAAATTTTATATTTAGTTTATTTGTAATTTAATATAGAGGCCTCTGATTCCTTGAGAGCAGGGAGTATTCCATGTTAGTTATTATCTCTCCAATATCTAGTACAATGATGAATCTGATTATAATAAGTTGTGTTATCCATTGTGCTTCTTTCTTATTTTGAATTTGGGGACCTGAGAAGTATTCCAGAGAATTTAAATACACTATGGAAATGAATATTAAGGCTATCAATTCTGCTGAACACAAATATTTTGGGCACATTAGTATAATTATTTGAAAATAATGTCAAAGTTTTGAAAGACCTCAATAGTTTAAAGAAAGTAAGAAAAAAGGAACAAATTATGCTTTCCATTTCAAGTAACTAGAGAATATAAAAATAGTGAATGTTGTCTTTGAGAAGTTAGCTTCTTATTTTGGCTCTAATAAGAAACATTTTGAGATCTGAAACCATCCTGCAGACCATGAAAGCTGCCAACTATTATTAATCATTGAGACTTCCACAATGTGTGATATTAGCACATCTTAGAAAAACATATCTATATGCCTTACTTTCTGTTATTCCATATTATTTTAATTATTTCACTTTGACAAAATGGTAGACTTAGAATTTTAGATTTGGAGTCACCTTTAATTTTTCTTTTTTTTAGGTTTTTACAAGGCAATGGGGTTAAGTGGCTTGCCCAAGGCCACACAGCTAGATAATTATTAAGTGTCTGAGGCCACATTTGAACTCAGGTACTCCTGACTCTGCCAGGGAGGGTGCTCTATTTACTGTACCACCTAGCCACCCCCACTTTTAATTTTAAAAATTGAAGTTGTGTTTTCACTGTAACTGTGGTATTAGTTTATGTAGATAAAAATTTCAATATATTAAAATTTGTTGCACCAAATTCCAGTTATTTGAGAGTTTCCTTACTCTGAGGAGCTACTTAATGACTTACAGCTTGGCTAATATTAATCAGAATAGGAAGACTCAGTAGAAGCCAAACCTTTTTTGATGGTTAGTTTAGTGGAAAAGTGGATTGAAATGTTTGCTGAAAATACAATTTGAATCTTCTGAAGATTTTAATAACAAAATCTTCTATCCCTGCTTCCTTCTACCTTAGACATTGGGAAATGGCACTTCTATGGTTCTGAGCACCTAGACTACAGGTGATCAGAGATGATAGTGGTGGCAAGGCTACAAAGCCTCATGACCATTTATACATTTTGTAGTTTACCAATATTATTCTTGAAAACATTAGACAATGCCTAATTATTTCCATCCGATATTTCAGAAAACACTGGACTATATGCTTTAAGTAGAAGTATGGGTTGACAAATATGTGTGCTTGTCCTCTTCTATATGTAAATAATTTTTTAAAACCAAAGGATGGTCTGCAAGCTGAATTCTCTAATACTTCTGATCTGATATTTGCTATAATTCCTCATCACATTATACATAGACAGTTGCAGTAGCCTGTTGACTGATTTCTCTGTCTCATATCTCTCTCGCTATTCTAGCCTATCTATCTTCAGATCAGTTGCTAAAGTGATGCTCCTAAAATGTCTAAGTACCCATGCACACACACTCCCATGAGCACCTATGCATACACACACACACACACACACACACACACACACACACACACACACACACACACACACTAAATTCCAGTGGCTTCCTACTGCCGCTAGGATGAAGTATAAATTCTGTTTGGCTTTTTTAAAAAGTCTTCAAAACTTAGCTCCTTCCTACCTTTGCAATCTTTTTATATTTTACTACCCTCCTTTATGACACTGGCCTTCTTGTTGTTTGTTATATAAGAAACTCCAGTTTCAGGCTCCTGTATTTCCATTGGCTATTTCCCTCCTTAGTTGTGACTCTTGGTTTCCATCAAAAGTCATTTAAAATCTTTCCTTCTGCAAGAAATCTTTCCTGGTTTCTCTCAATGTCAAGGCTTTCAGTTTGAGATTATCTCCAATATACTGCATATATCTTATCTGTAAATAGTTCTTTGCATATTCTTAGGTTTATTGTGAGATCCTTGAGGGCAGGAACATGTTTCTTCCTTTCTTTGTTATCCACAGCACTTAGCAAAGTACCTGAGACATGGTGAGTAAGTATTAAATCTTATTGATTTGAGATAAACTACTTATGTTACTTATCATAGAATTGGTTTTGACAAGAAAAGAACCCAGGTTGAGCAAAAAAAGCAAAAATTATGATGGAGTAGGAATCTCCATGATGACTACATAGGCAAAAGTCTTGAGAATCTTATACTCTTAGTTCTAGAAGTAGAAACTCAAAAATCTTAAATTATTGATTAAGTGTCCTTAGTCAAGGAAGTTCATTCTCAGGGACTTTCTAATGACAACTTATAGTGTCACAATTTAAATAAATTTGCCTTCAAACTCATTTTCTGCAACACTAAACTGAGCTGTCTTCTGCTATAGATATCTCAAGTACCATTTTAAAAAGGTGTTTTTGTTTGTTTTTCCTAAGGGCAGATGCTATTATTTCAGTCTTTTTGAGCATTCAGTGGGACACTTTATATTTGGTTGGGATGACTAAATTCTTTTCAGTTCCACTCATGCTTCTGGAAACTAGTATTAGGGATTACCCTGATGCTTTACATAGTTATTTTATCAGACAGTTGGAGTGGAGCTGACAACTTTTGTCCCAAATTTCTGAATCTTTTCCTGAACTTCTTCTATCCTTTCCAACAAACTTGATGCCAGCAGCATTTCCAAGTGTACCTAAACCAAATTTAAACATAATTGGAAATATTTAACAAAATAAGTAAAAGTGCCATAAAATGTAGATATGTTAATATGAGATTTTCTAAGTCAATATGTGGCCCTTTAAGTATGGTGACCCCTGTTTCTATTTGAGTGTGACATTACTATTTTATACTGTTCTGACTCATGTTTGACAAACATCAAAAAGATATCATAAAAATAGAGGATTAAATGGTTTGGATACCAATGAGAACAAAAAGAAGGTTCAGGGAGCTCTAGTGATAATGCTCTATTGGCTTTAGAGTACCAAATTAGAAATAATGGGTGCCAATTGGAGGAGCAGATTATGGCTCTATATCAACAGCCTAGAAATTTTGGTGTCTGACTCTTCATGATCCCATGGACACCAGTCCCTTCTATCTTCTACTATATCTTAAAGTTTGTCCAGTTTCTTGTTTGCTGTTTCCATTTTACTTTCTATCCATCTAATACCTTCAATCTTTCCTAACATCAGGGTTTTTTCCAATGGATCGCACCTTATAATGATGTGGCCAAAATATTTAAGTTCCAGTTTCAATATTTGATCTTCAGTGTATAGCCTAAATTAATTTCTTTAAGTATTGGCTAATTTGACCTCCTTGCTGTCCAATAGACTTTCAAAAGTCTTCTCCAGGACCACATCCATACCTTGCTTCTGGAAAAACCATAACTTTGTCTGTATAGACCTTTGTTGGCAAGGTGATATCTTTGCTTTTTTAGTATGCTGTCCAGATTTGCCATAACTTTTCTTCTAAGGAGAGAGTGCCTTTTAATTCCATGGCTGCAGTCACTGTCTGCAGTGTTCTTTGAGTCCAAGAATATAAAATCTGACACTGATTCAATTTCTCTCTCCCTCTATTTGCCAGGAAGTAGCTATCTTAAAGTAACATAGAACGTCACAGGAAGTAATACAACTCCCTTTCCCTGGAATGAGGTCTTCAAATAAATAATCTTCCCTTATCTAAGATATTGTAGAAAGTATTCTTGTTCAAGCCCATTTGGATCCAAATGACCTTCTGAGGTCCCTTCTGATTTTGAGATTTTGTAAATTTTTTTTGAGTAATCAAACTACTGTGATCACCAAGCAATATTAAGCACTTCCATAGTTTCCTTTCTGAAGAAAAGCATGAAACTTTTCCATATCTTTCTAGGTCTCTAGAGCATTATTATCTTGAGAAAGTGCCCAAGACCCTGTATTTTCTCCATTCTGAGACTTTTTTCCCTAATGTGAAAAGGCCAAGGATTATTGATGTTCTGTCACCTCTAGATTATCTAAATTCACCATATACATTAGGCAATTTCATGATCCTGTGGAGTGTCTTAATTCTGACAGGGATTATTAAGGCTGAAAGGAGTTCCAAGGATCCACTGAATTGCCTTAGAGGTGGGCTATTGTATGTATTGGTATCATCTATCACTTAGCTGACAATCCTCAAAAGACTGAATAAGATTTCTCTTCTCTATAAACATCCAGAAGTAAAATGATTATTAAATAGATATATTTCACTAGCTATCCATTCTTTCACCAATCTGAGGAAAAATAATAATCCAAAAGAAGAATGTTCTTCTGCTAACATATTTTGAGTTTGGGTCATTTCTCTCTCTTGTTCTTTTGATGAGACTCAAATTGTTTTTTTCAAAGACTTTCCAATTAAGTTCTAAATCCATTCTAAGCAAAGGGTTTTTCTTTCAATTTTAATAATTTTGCATGTTATAAAGGGAAGCACTTATAACTTTTGTTTTTAGAATTGAATCAGCAGTATATACACTTATGAATGACTACACATAAAATAAATACCAACATTTATGTACAGCTTCTGGTTATAAAAAAAAGAAGCTGGTTTTTTTAATGAGATAAGAAAATATTTTCCAATGGGAAAAAATGTAGAAGATTTTATTTAGCTAGATTAATTTTTCAAGCTACCAAATTTTAGGCCCAAGTTAGAAGCTCTGAGCCCATCAGTTTTAAATCGATAAAAAAAAAAAAAGACAAAATGAATTCACTTACCTGTGGTATTTGGGGAACAGATATGAAGCAACTTTTTGACATTTCATAAAATATATAGTAAAAATTTATGGAATGCTTCTGTATCAGAGTCGCAGCAAATCCTTGTTTACTTAATATCTTCATTTTAATATCAATACTAATTGATTTTTAAGAGAGGAAAAAGCTATTTCTTCATTCTAAGGATTCTCTCCAAAAAAGCCTTCTGTTTCAATCCTCTATAAAAAGAAACATAAATTAATGGAAAATACCTATGAAAGATAATCATTTAAAGATTTTAGAAATGTCCCTATTGTGTACCATTCATTGTTCAGGGTCGTAGTGACAAAAGGAAAAAAAAAAACAGAAAAAACATTATCTTCAAGAAACTTATCTAATTTGCATGTATACAGGTAGATAAATGCAAAATATATACAAAGTCATGCAAAGGTGGAGGAAATGATACAGAAATAGGTTTTATACACAAATAAAACATACCAAAAATTGAAAGGGAAAGAAAGTTTCATTCATAATCTTTTCCCTGTTCTCTGTTCCAGCTTCAACCAGGGGTACTTTTTGCCTCGGGGCCTCTGACCTATGACCCTGCCCTTTTGCTCCCAACCTCTCAGTACTTCAGATTGGTTTTGTCTGCTCTTCTCGGTAAAGCACCTTAATCTTGTGAGACAGATTTATTTAATAAGAAACACATTATTTCCAAATGGCACTCGCCCTTTCAGAAGTTTAAATAATCAACCCAAACTTTACCCTCTCATTGACCTTGCTTTCCTTGCAAGAGTCCAGCTCTCAATAAAACATTCTGACAATCCACACCAGAGAGTCATTCTTCTCACCTGCATATGTAACAGTAGTGTACACTTACAATAAATACTTGTATGGATGCAGTTGTGAAAGTGTTCAGACCTACATAGAGTTGCCCAGTTTATCTTTCAGCACAGAGCTGTGGGTTCCAAATATTTCTGACAACTAAGACAGAATTATGGTTTGTTTTAATATTTTATAACATACCCTAAAGTTCAACAAACTTTTGGTCATATACATGTGGATGGCCTGTTGTCTATATACGTGTTGTTTTTCCCTCCTGTCTTAGTCAATTTAGAAAAGAGAAAATTGTACTTTAAGAATTAAAGATCACCTTGGAGTAGATACCCCTGTCATTAATTCAGCTTATGACAACTCTGTCCCTTAAATGGAAATCTTTGTGTGTTGCTGAGTCCACAAAAATTCATCATAGGAAATATGTTCATATTAAAATGTGATTGTTAAGGGGTAGCTAGGGGGTATAGTGGATAGAGTACTGACCTGGCATCAGATACTTTATACTTACTTAGTTGTGTGACCTTGGGCAAGCTGCTTAACCATATTACCTTGAAAAAAATAAATCCCAATCAATCAATAAATGGATGAATGAATAAACAAGCAAATAAACAAATGAAATGTGATTTCCAGTAGGTTAAATCTGTAGTAATAGCCAAGTTTTTCTCTTTTTGTTTTTGTTTTTCTCTTTCCCTTTTTGGGGGGAAGGAGGGGTCACCCACTTTGTATTCAGGAATTGTGTAAGAACTGGGGATAAAGGTTTAAAAAAGACACTAATTTCAAGGGACTCACAGTCTAATGGAGGAGACAAACAATGAAAACAATTGCATACACAATACATACAGGATAAATTGGATCCCCGAGGCAAGGCACAAGCATAGGAAAGAATAGTAATGGCTTCATGCAGTTATTTTAGCTGAGATTTGAAGGAAGAAAGGGAAGCTAGGTGACAGAGATGAGAAGAATATTCCAGGCATGGCACACTAGGCTGGTGGTTCAAATTCTACCTCAGACATTGACTGAAGCAAGTCTTTCAAAGTCCCAGTCTCAGTTTCTTCATCTACAATGAGAGAGCTGGATTTCATTATCTTTAAGGTCTTTTGCGGTGTTATATCCAGTAAAAGCATGAAGCTACGAAACATCCAATGCTAATCTAGGAAAAGTGAATCAGTTTGGATGTAGGGGACGAATTCTGTCAGTCAAATCTCCTGAGTTGATACACTTTAAGTTAAGGCCCAGTGGAGTAGGAATGAGGCACCTCTTACCAAAGGACCTTCATGAAAATTGAATTTTCTGACTTCTCCTATCCACAGCAGTTCCAGTGGCTCACTGCATTTCTTTAGTAGTCTAACTAATCCTGTCCCCCGTCCACATTAGAACCTCTAATGTGGCATCTTATGCTGAGTGTTGAAATTCTGATACATGCAGCTGAAATTTTAGCCCAGAATAACAGAAAATATACGTTGTTTCAGTTTAGAGAATTGCTCATGGACCCTCTTTAAGACTAGCCTTCAAATATGAGTCTGGAAGAAAGGTTACCAGCCTGAGCTCAAACAAAAATAGCTGTTAAGAGAGATGAATGCAATGATGAGGGCTTTCTGAGGTGGGGTGGGCTCAGTGACTTTTGACCACCTAGAAAGTACAAGCTGTGAAAACACAAGCATTCCTTAGTTTTACTTATCAATTGGATACCTAAGCCTGTATTCACTTAAAAAAAAAAAAAACCTTATTTTGGAACCAACAGCAATTGGTAAGTGAATGGATACCTGGGACTGATTGTCATCAGCAGCAGGATCCTCTGAATCTATGAGAATTACTGCTCTTGTTCACAAGAGTATGTTTGTAATACATCTGAAATTGCCTGGCAAAGGAAGCTTTGAGGAGACTGTGGAGCAAGAGTGGAAATAGATAAGAACATGACATAAAAAAAATGATTCTTTGGTTAAAGTTCCTTTGGGGGCAAATTTTGAAAAATATTCCACTTTTAAACATTTTCCCCACTCTATTAAATGTTTTCCCTTCTTTGCACCCCCTCCACCCCCCAGTTTTCTTCATCTTTTTTTAAGGGTATTGAAAAAAGTTAGGAACTGAATTTCTTGCTTTTTTCCCCTAACTGGACAACTGTATGCCCAGCCTGAGACCTAGCTCTAAATCTGGTAAGTTATCTAACCTCAAAAAAGTAACTTGTCTGTAATCTGCCTCAATTTACTGAGTAAAAATTAAAATGACAATGTATTTTGCTCGAAGAAATATTGGAAATGAAATACTTTAAATAAAATATTTTAAGCTTTTCCAAAAGAAAGACATCCTACATAGATCTACCAGATGCAGTGACAAGGATTTGTGATCATTTCTATTACACAATTCCAGTATCATTTCTTCCAATTTATTATGGAGACCCAAATCTTTGCATGGGTTGAGAAACAAGGTGAAGGACCTCTCAATTTTTTTTAAAATGCAAAAATAATATTATATTTCTTTACCAAATATTCCCTTTATTAATTCTATTTAAAATTGGCTGGTATATAAGAAATGAAATTCAGTTCAACAAACATGTGTATGAATGTTTTTCTTCACAGATTAACTAAGAAAATCTTCTGTTCAATTCATTGACTTGAGTCTGCTTCTTCTGTCCTATTTTTGCCCTATAAAACACTCCAAAGAAAAGAAACACAAGAAAGGTAAATACATACAGTATCAAGAAAATAGCTAAGAAATGAAATAATACTTGTAAGTTTCTAGTCTATTGTTTAAAAAAATAATAAATTGAGAGGTAAAAGAACAAAGAGGGATCAAGGGTGGAAGGAATATTTAAGGGGCTAAAGATTTAAGATGATTTTAAAGAATCATAGAAAAATCAAAAAATGAAGAACAATTAGAATCATGTGAACTAAACTAAGGTTGTTCTGTTAGATGAAGTGATATTTTTGGAGGGTATGGGGAATAATAAATGGCAAGTAACTTGAATTGGTAGAGGGGGAACAAGAGAAAGGTGAACTAGAGACAGTATCACCCCACATTTATCTTGGTGGTGAGCAGAGAAAGAATAATATGTTCTTTTGGCTTCCAACAAGTATTGAAAAGTAGAATAAAAAGGTTTGGAAATGGCATGATAAGTTTGGGAAATTAAAAAAAAACAGCAAATTAATGAAAAAATATTGAGTAAGTACTAAACTGTGATAAACACTGGGATACTAAGAGAACAGCATGATAGTCAACTTTCTCAAGAATTTCATATTCCAATAGAGAAAGACAACACTTTTACAAGATGTTTAAGTTGAAAGTAAGATGAAAAGTTCCCCTGGTCCTTAGCATACAGCTGCAAAACATGTCTGTTCGTTACACTGAGGAAACCATTTTATTTTTGTTGTTGAACCTTTTGACAAAAACATTGGCAGCAAGAACTTTGTTTTTATGGTTTACAAAACCTATGCTTGACAAAGCAAGCAGGTCTTTAGGATGTGCAGAATCAATTTCTAAGTTTCATCTTCACAAGAATTGAATCCTTGGAAAATGGCTGCAAGGACTAGAATGGACAGGTGGGGCTAGTCATTTGGATAATGTTGTTACTCTCTAGATTCTTTTTCTCAAAGGCTGTTATTGTCTTTCTTTGGGTCTAATGGTCTTGGAGATAGATTCTCTGGTGTGACATATAGGGACATTATATGATAAGTTATGTTGGGGGAGGAGGAAAGGATGGGCACAGTAAGACCATCATCTTTGAGAAAAGATTATACCTCTCAGGGTTGTACTGAACCCCAGGAGAAGTTATGTTTGAAGGTTAAAAGGACACAAGAAGAAAACAAAACTTTTTCTTAGGTTGCAGAAGAGAATAGTGACTGGTGCAAGTGTCGACATCAGGAAGTGAAAACAAATTGGACATAAGGAATGGCAGATTCAAGGCTCTATAAGAGAAAAGAAGAAAATCTATATTAGCCCTAAGGAGAACTTCATGAATACTCCCTGAAAGGGAGAAAAGGACCAGGAATGAGAAAATGTGAATTATCTCTTTACCACATATATTATCAAACTTGAGTCTGCTTTCTCCTGAAATATGTATGTTCTGGTAAGAAAGCACAAAATACACTTTGGGGAGCAATGTTTTTTACAACTATGTTTTTGGAATAAATGTCCAAAACAAGTATATCTAGCTAATTAATTGATGTCAACCGATAAAAATGAGGGGGAAGAATATCCATAATATTAAAAAGAAATCTGTCGTATTATGGAGCTAATCCAGCGTGTCAATTGGGGGTAGCTGCTACCTTCTGGGGAACCTACTGGTCAGTGTAACTGGAGGTTGGGAGAGTAAGTCCAGAGCATGTGCAACACAAACAAAACTCATCTAACAGATGAAGCGCTAACTTTAAAATGGGAGGGAATAAAGATTAACATAAAATAAGCAATAAGAAAAAAATACAAGCCTAATAATCAGAAATTTAAGAGTGAATGCATAAAACTGTTATTTGGCATGAATGGTAATAGAAGAATTGATAAGAAAGCAAAATTTAAAACCTCTTGCAGACAAAAAACATCTAAAAAAATAAAAAACCCAAACAGAAAGAAAATTAGAAGCTGGTGCAAAATGCAACCAGTATTCACTTTAAAAAAAAATCCAAGAAGTCAAGAGTTAATCATGTTATCAGAACAAGAGTAAAAATTCATAATGTCAGGGGAGACAAATAGGGGCAATACATTATGCAGACAGACACTTTATATAAAGAATGAAGCATTATTGTTAAACACATTAATGTATATTACATATGCATGTATATGGACAACAATTATAAAACATAGATATAAAATACTTCTGGGAGACCTCACTATTTCTTCAGAGCTGAATATATCTAATGGAAATTAAATCCCAAAGAAAAATACAGAATTGAATTGGACTTTGCTGAAAGTATATTTGAAAGAATTGATGTCTTCTGAAATGGGAACAATAAAGAATATATATATATATATATATATATCTCAAAATCATGAGATACCTTACAAAAATGGACCATGTACTAGGACTCAGAGAAATTATGTGAAAATGAAAACAGGAAGAAATATTGACTTTTTTTTTTACTGATGATAGTACAATGAGAATAAGCTGATTAAAAGGAATAAAGTTAAAGTGTATGGGCCTGTGTGATGACTTGGTAATGGACAACAAATAACAAGTAGTTTAAATAATAAATTATAGCAACAGTTAAAATGTGAAAAAGAATAATCATAATTACACAACCTAACAAAATTTGGTAGGTGAAGTTAAGTAATTCACAAGGGGCAAGAAGTAAACTGTAAAATCAAATAAAATGATGATCAATAAATTGAAAATATATTATTAACAACAAACTTGAAAAGCAGCAAATTAACAAGCTAAAAGAATAGAAAGTGAAAATTTAGAGGAAAACCTGGAATAGAAAACTAGAGGACAATGAAAAGTTTAAAACTAAAATCTGGGACATTGAAAAGGCTAATTGAAAACTTCAGCCCCCTCAAAAAAAATGAAAAACTAAATTTCCAAAATGAAAATGCATGAAGCAAATTCACAAAAGAAAGAAACCAAAGAAATTTCTGGGACCTAATAAATGCAATTATGATATAATAAAATCAAAAAGTAAAAGGATGTGTATGATTACTTGAAACCATATAAAATATTCAGATTAACAGGACATAAAATTGTGATCTTGAACTATCAATCACAGAAAGTAAAATTGAATAAGCCATCAAAGGAGTAGTTCAAAGAGGGTAAGGGAAAAAATCCAAACTTCATTTTAAAAAAATAAATCAAAAAATATACACCAATCTTAATTTTTAAATGAAATCATGATTACACTCAATTTGAATTTGTATCTGGGATATAACTGTGTTCAACATTAGGAAAACAACTAATAAAATGACATATTAAAATTAAGATCAGCCAAAAACCATAAGATTATATATTATTAAATTCAGAAAAAAAGTCAAACAATGTCTGTTGTCACTGAATATATACATAGAACATATATACATATATATATATATATATACAGCTTTAAATATTTGAAATTAGGAAACACTCTAATATTAATAAACAAATTCCCTTCTTCCATTTTTCTTTCACAAAGTTTAGAAATGCTAGTGATAAGGAGTTAAGGCATAAATATCAACAACAACAAAAAAAGAAAATTATCCTCAGATATCCCCAGATGATTTTATGGTTTGCCTAGAAAACCCCAAAGAATCAGCATTGAAATTATTTGCAAAAAAATTACCTTCAGTTAAATATTAGGATACAAAAGCATCCTCTTAATGTTATTTGTAAATAGCAATAATAAAAATTAAGAAATAATTATAGAAAGGGAAATTCCATTCAAAAGAACTTAATTACAAATAAAATATATGACAATGAAACTAATAAGACTTGCTAAACACATATACAGATAAAATTATAACACACTTTAAAGAAATAAAGG
The DNA here is from genome assembly GCF_037893015.1 of Macrotis lagotis. Taxonomy (NCBI): domain Eukaryota; kingdom Metazoa; phylum Chordata; class Mammalia; order Peramelemorphia; family Peramelidae; genus Macrotis; species Macrotis lagotis. The sequence continues at coordinate 139,889,872 of NC_133664.1, read as the reverse complement.
AAGACAAATAATTTGTAGAATCTTTTTTGTTCATATTTGACCTATGGCAATATAATAAAAAAATGATACTCCCTAAATTCATTTATGGATTTAATGCTATACTTATCATACTACTAAATCATTACTTTGTAGAACAAGATGGAAAATAAAAAACAGAATTCCTTTGGAGGACTTTAGATAGAGCAAGAAGAAAGGTAGAGTGAAGCACTTCTAGACTTCAAAGTAATCATCAAGTTTGTTTGGTACTGGTTTAAAAAAAACAGACAGTAGATAAATGGAAAATACTAGACGAGGGAGAATCAAAAATAACAAAACCCAGTAGCCTGTTACTAAAAAATCCAACAATACTCAAGGAGTGATTCCTAATTTGGCAATAACATCTGATAAACTAAAATAAGATTAAAAATGAGGAGCAGCTTGGTGTCACAGTGTATAGAGCACGGACCCTGGAGTCAGAAGGACCTGAGTTCAAATTCTGCCTCATATACTTAATTACCTAGCTGTGTGACCTTGGACAAATCACTTAATCCCATTTTTTAAAAAGTTTGAGTGCTGAGGGGGTAGGGGAGTAGTCAGATCAAAATATCTTAACTTCTGTTGTGTACTAAGTTCCACATATATGGCATACTCAAATCTAAAGTCCTTATAATAAAAAATAATTACAAATGACTCAAAGGAGGTACCTTTCACAATTGCTACATGAGAATTTTTAATTAACAAAAAATTTGATATGGCAAAAGATAAAATAGATATGAATTCCCTAGATATAATAAATTCATCTTGTCCTTAGTCCTCTTCACTCTATCTAGGATGCACTTTTTCTCTCTTTCTGAATAAAGTTAATGACAATTCACACATTTGAGTTCTACCCTTAGACTCAGCTAAATTCAGACGACTACATGTTCCGAGCAACCACATTCCTCCCTTCCTAACCTCCCTACTAACTCACCCCTACACCTATTCTTTGTCCTCCCATGCCCTGCCCCAACCCCATTCCATTTATCACTGGACACAATTTTTACAAAGCAAAAGCATTTGATGAAATAGCATGGTAAGAACAGTCATAATTGAGTTCTCTCCCTATATCCCTATTTAAGGAATTTGCATGTGTGGAACAAGTGATCTTAATCTTTTGACTTAATGATCATTTGGGAGCACAAAATACTGAGGCTAGCTACCCAATGATCTCTGATGGTCTTATGGTGACTGATGGCTGCTAGCACTATAATCTGCACTATTCATTGGTCCCTGCTATCATCTTTTCTCATCTCTGCCTCATTAGTTCAGCTTTACAATATATAGTAACTAGAGTGTCTTCTAGATCAGAATGAACTGAGAGTCCTTATTCTACAGGGTTCAAGAACAGATGTTCATATAGCACCTATTATATGGTAGTGACCATGCTAAGCACTTTACAAGTATTATCTCATTTGTTCTTTCCAACAACTTTGTGAGAGAGAATGTCCTACATCTAAAATTATCTTTTGTTTTGATCTGATGTCTTACAGAAAGTGTGATCTTGTCTTAATTCTATTATTGATAACTAATTTATCATTAGGTATTTCCAAGATCTTCTCTGGTTTAGGAAGCAAATGAATTTGAGCCAGAATGAAAGATAAACTGAGGCAAGGTCATAATTCTTCGCCTGGTATTTATTCCTGCAATTCTGCATATTTGAAAAGAATAAAGCCCCATTTTGGCCAGTGGGCAAATTTCTATTAATAGGAGAATAGTAAGAATTAGGCCTTAGAATTAGGATGGCATCAAGTGGTCAATAACTTTTTATTCTTACTTAAGGATTTGGATTTTTATTCTGTATGCAGTGGAAGCAAATAAAGGTTTTCCAATAGGCATGGTATGAGAGCGTAAAGACTGGAAATGGAGAAATCAACTAGGAGTCCTTTAGGATAAATGGGATGAGTTGGAAAACAAAAAGAGAGAGATGTGAGAAACATTGGAGAAGATGTGTAATGTAAAACAGATGTCCCAAATTATCTAACTCAATACAATCTCAAAATTTTTATACATGAATATAGAATGCAATACCTCCCTCTGGAAATAAATATAAAGATCAATTGTCATTAGGTCATTAATAAGAACACTTGAAAGAGTTCTATAGGCTAATCTTGTGGTTTTGCTTTACCATAGGGGAGATTAAAGCTTATTCAAGAAATCATCACAAAGCTCATTCAATTTTGAGGGTCCAAAGTCTAGCCATAAGTTATAGCCTGAGTTGGATTCTAAGCCTTAGAACAAAGAGGAATTTCTGCTCAACAATTCTCTGTGGATATGTAGATGAGCTGAGAGATACAATGTCGCTGAAATATTCAGAAGCTGATATCAATACAAAGTGAAATGCAGTAATTTAAATGTATCTTTGCTCCTTGCTCCCCCTCTTTCCTCCTCCCCCTACTAATTACTAGCTTTAGGCTTCACTAATACATTGCCTCTTTGGCTACTCTAAGACTCTAAGGGATGTCTTAACTTTCCAACTGTACAGATTCTCTACATTTTCTGGGCTATTTTTTAAAAATTGTGCTAATGCTCTGTGGGTTTCACTAAAGGTATTTGCAATCCATTAATTGAATCTTGTTTTTGGAGTTTCAAACTATCGACAATCAATCAGCCAATCAGCAGGCTTTTAAGTTCTTAGGCTTTAATCCTCAGGATGTGACAAGCACTATGCTGTAGTCACAAAGTAAAAGTGAAAATAGTGCTTGGCTTTAAGTAACTGGGCCTGGCATAGTTTAGAAATGCAAAAGACTGGGGAGCTTGCTTTAGGAAGAGTGGTGATGACATGTAATGGAAGTTTGAAGAGACCTTAGAGCCTGCACAGACATCCTATAACTAGTTCTGGCATACCATCCAGACAGTGAACAGCAGCCTCTTTGGCTAAAGTTTTGAAACTGGAACCAGTGGCATTTTCAAAAGACCTTCATATCATCCTGTCATCTTTTGGGTTTTGATTTCTTCCATGATGATGTTCATCAAAAGATGATATTGAAAAGGTAGAGGTTTTTTTGGCCCTCTCTATATGAGGTTAGCATGTGATTTTGTGAATACAAGTTCCCATTCTTTGCCTTATTGGTGTTTATTATTTACTCTTTTTAGTGAGGAAAAGAAGAGACTAAGTTTCCAAATATATCAGGAGGGTTAGCTACTCAAGTTTAAGAGTCTGAGAATTCAGTCGACCTAGGCATTAGCCCATTAGCCCAGCATTAATGCTTGGAGCAGAAATGAATGACTTTTGGGATCCAGACCAACAGTCTCAAGACATGAGCTCACCCAGTAGGAATACTATATATTGTAATGAACTTAGTGGAATCAGTACCATGCAGAAACTGCTGTCTGAGTCTACTTTCCCCCCAAATTAGTAGGGAGAAAAATATATGTCCTTGATTTGTCAGGTTGAAATATCTGTTTGTTTATGCTTGCTATTTATTTTTGAAGTAAATATTTCTTTGTAAATGGTAATGGATATTAATTTGTTAGATGGAACTTGTGTACCAGTTACTGGAAGCTAACAACAAAGTGAGGGAAGTGAGCTTACAAAGAGTTAGAATGGGGGCTTAAGGTGATAAAGTTTAGAGAAGTAACACATCAAACCTCTCCAGATTACTCCCTTGGAATGAATGGGGGAGATGTAGATGTTAGCAGCTTGGCTCTAAAAAAGTGAATCAGAGTGTGTTTGTGTGTGTGTGTGTGTGTGTGTGTGTGTGTGTGTGTGTGTGTATGTGTGTTCCACAATATGTTATATATAATATGTAATTAATAAAATATAATAAATACATAAAACACATAAAGTTGAATACAAGTCAACCTTAGAAAAGTAATTGAATGGATTGCAGAAATTGGTATTTCGATTGAGCTTTGAAGGAAAGTGAAGTTTCTCAGAGGCAAAGGTGAGGAGGGAAAGCATTCCAAGCATGGAGCCTGCCAGTACAAAAATGGGAGACAGAACATGATGTGTGAAGAACAGCAAATAGAAGAGTGTATAAAAAGGAACCATTTTTCAAAGATCATTAAATGCCAGGCAATTTTATATTTGATAACTAGGCTAAGATTATGAATTTGTTCATTGCTGGAACCAGTTAATTTCTCTGCTTTGTGACCATGGAATGTATTTTTTTAAATTACTTTGTTATTCTGGAATTAGAAAAACCACTAACAAAAAGGAACATTTCAATTACAAAAGAAAGAAATTGTATATGAAATAATGTCTATACAGTATATTATACATATACACATATACATATACACATATACATATAAAGTAAATTCAGCAGTTTTAAAGCTTTTTTTATTTTCTGTCTTCCTCTGATCTTTCCTGTTCTGTGTATTTAAAAAAGACTGTGACATTATTTCTTTATAATTTTTGTCTGATTTACCTCCCTTCTACCTATCCTTTCCACTCAAAAAAGTCCTACTTTGTAACAAAAGAATATAGTCAAATAAAAATAAGCACAAATATAGTTTTTAAAAACCTATCATTTCTCTGTAAGGAATTGGGTAGCATGCTTAATCAGTGGTCCTCTGGATTCATGGTTGCTCAATACATTAAGTTCCTTATTGTAGCCATTGTCCAAGTTAGTCTTGTCTTTCTGCTCATTTAATTCTGCATTCAAGTCTTCCTAAGTTTCTCTGAATCCATATTTTTCTTAATTTCATGTTGTTGTTCAGAAGTTTTTCAATCATGTCCAACTCTTCATAAGCCCATTTGGAGTTTCCTTGACAAAGAGACTGGAATGGTTTACAGTCTTCTTCTCTTAATTTCTATGATGCAGTAATATTTTATCATATTCATATCATAGTAATTTCAGTTATTCTCCAATGAATATTCATCTTGCATAGTTGATAGTTGATACTTTGGTGAACATTTATGTACATTATTGTCCTTTTCTTCCTTCTTTTATCAATGTCTCTAGTTGTAAGGGACTGTTGTATGTGGGAGTACCGTAAACTTTCATCACCTGGTGTCCCTGAGTACCAGAGCACTAATTTACTGGTTGATTGTCGAGTGCCACGAGAGTGGGAGTGGACCAGGGTCTGGGGAGGATATTTAAGCACTTGTATTTAGTTTAATAAACAGAAATCTTGGAGAACCAGGAGAACTTGTCATCCTTGTCCCCTACCCCTTCAATGTTTGCCTGGGTAAGGATAGACTAGTCAGAAGGAACCTAACACTTCCTAAGCAGCTAGTCAAATAGGAATTTAACAGCTGGTGGTATTGTTGAGGATGCAGAAGGCATTCTTAAAACCATGTTCTCTACATCATGCCACAACTTTCTAGGTTACAAGAGAGCCTAAGCTGGAGAAGGTGACTTTATCAATACAAAAACCATTAATATCAACCAAGCCATAGAAAAATCTCACAAAGTGGAATGTACATACAAATTGCATGCTAGACTCTTAGCTATTAATTCCATTTTTTATGATGACTCATACAATGATCCATTTGAACAATAAAGATGTTTTGTTTTAAAAGCACTCCAGGACCATGAGTCAATTATTGGTAATTACTAGAAATAGTTTTCTTGGTATTTCCCTTAAAAAAATATGAGAATCCTAAAATGGTCTCAAATATCTTTTTAAACTGAAAAAAATGGAGTTAGACTAGAAACTTCTCTAAGATCTCTTCCAGTTGTAACATTTTGTGGCTTTAAAAATAATTGTTCTAGGTCCCAGTCTCTAAAATTTGTTCTAATAAGTAGGAATAGAAAGAAATCTCCCTTTGGCATGATGCATACCACTTTGGAGATACAGTATCTGTGAAATAACTTCTCACTGATTTCTTCACAATTCTGATTTCCTCTAGGATACCCTCCTAGTTGGAGCCCACCTAATTCTTGCTGCTTCTTTACTCATGTCCCTAAAGAACTTACAAAATCACTATTAATTTGTACTTTTACTTGCCACATGCATATATTTGTCTGGTGGTGAGATTTTGACTTCTCAGAAGGCAGCAAGTTTGTCCTTTTGTACTGAGACATAACTGGCACAGAGTTGCCAGAGATTTGTCCTTAGGGAACTCACATAAAATCAGGGTGCACACTTCCTGCCTCCCACATCTGTCTTTTCTACTTCACAAACTCACTTCAGCTGATCTGAGCTATGTGGTACAGCCTCCTCTGGGCTTCTACCACCACAATTCCATTACTATATCACCTCTTTTCTTAGGTCTTTCTCACCCAGAGTCATATTTGAACTCTGCTGTTTCTTTCCCTCCCTTCCCTTTTCTTCCAATAAGCTAAATTTCTCTCCAATAAGTTAGCATTCCTCTTATGGCTCTGCATTTGTTTTTCCTTCTCCCTCAATTTCACCATTCCCCTTGGAATAAAGTATTGTACAAGTAATGCATGCTTTATTAATATTGACTAATAGAAAGTTTTCCTTCCTTTCATTCCTAGAAGAATACATTACTATTATGTTCTAGATAATAGCACTCAGAGATAGAAGGTATAGAGATCATAGGGTTCTACATCTTTATATTGGTGAGGAAAGTGATATTCAGTGACATTAAATGACTTGGTCAAGGTTATATAAATTGAGAGTGAGAGAACCATGATTCACATTCAGAGCTTCCTATCAGTCAATCCATGAACTAATGAATAAGTCTTTAGTGAATACCTCCTTTGTGACAAGTACTTTTTGACCATCAGAGATATAAACACAAAAAATGAAATAGTCTGTATCCTCAAGGAGTTTATAATCCTTTGGGAAAGAAATGTATGGATGTATAACTATATATAAAACATAGACTCCAAAACCAATACTCTTCCACTATACTCTGTACAATTCTCTATTTTACAAATGGGAAAGCTGAGCCTTCCTCCACCCCCAAATAGCAAACCATGAAATGAAGTTAGTACACAAAGCAGTAGTCACTGAGAGAGCAGGGATTAGACCCTTCACATTTTTAATTCTTGGTCTTTTGTTCATTCCATAAGGCCATACTGTTTTTAATTAACAGGGAGGGAAAAAATCTTTAAAGAAAAAGAAATTTTCAAAATAAAAATGAAACCCTCAAGAATGCAGACAGAACTAAAAGCTTCCAGTATACCATTATACCATCCGTAGAATTAATCCCATTTGGAAAGGTGGGACAGATTTTATTTTTAGAAAGCTGAAACATTTCAGGGTGGGTGATTAGATCTGTTACCTATGTATAACTATGCATTGATAAACTTATCTAGCTCCCGGGCCAGAATTCTCAAAAGAGAATGGAATTCAAACTCAGGCAAGTCTCTTTTGGGCTATATCTGCACAGCTGAATCAACTGTTTTCCAGTAGTTTTATTATTTCTACTGTAAATGTTAACCTTGTATCCATTTAGGATTAGTCATAAATGACATTCCTTCAATAACTAAAATAAAGCAATTCAGTTATTTTGGTCATTATAACAATCAAGTGATTTCTATCCCATCAATTACTTGACTAAGATTACTATAAATAGGTCTATTTCTATAGTGCTTTAATACAATAATTATATAATTTGATACATATAACAGTCCTATGAGGTAAGTTATAGAATCATAGCTACAGAACTAGAAAGAACTTCAGAGGTCACATAATACAATCACCAATTTTACAAATGAGTAAACTGAGATGAGAGAGCTTAAGTGACTTGCTCAGTGTTGCACAGCAAATAATCATCTTAAATCTTTTCTTACTACAATGTAAAGACTAACATATTGCCTCCTTGAGGGGTGGGGGGTAGGGTGGGGGAGGGAAGTGAGATTGGGGGAAAATTGTAAAATTCAAAATAAATAAGTTAAAATAAATTTTAAAAAATAAAAATATTGGTTCTTCCTGAGACTGAGTCCTCTATCCACTCTACCACCTATCTGCCTTTAGGTGGTGCATTCATTATTATTACTTTTCTTTTTTGCAGATAAGAAAACTAAGGCTTAGCAAGGTTAAATGATTTGCCCAGGGTCATTCAGAAAGTGGGTAATAGAACTGGGAGTCAAACTCACATCTTTTGACTCTGCATGTCATATGATTTCTACTTTACCACAGTCATCATTTAAAAAAAAAAAAGTAATATCCCCCTAGCAAAATGTAAGCTCCTTGAGAAAAAAGGATATTTTTTTTTATTTTGCCCTGTATCCCAAGACGTACTACAAGAACTTAATGAATGTTTGGTAGAATGTTTCAGATTCAAAGTAAAAAGAGTAGAAAATGGTTAATTCTGTCTCATTAAAGAACATGCCAATATGTTAGCAGGAAAAAAGACTTCAGGAGCAAGAATCTCTGAGAACAATATGGTAGCCAAATATGATTGAATATAGTACCCCCTTCCCAGCTGGGGATCCATTTTTGTGAATTGCTTCCAAGAGGTAACTTCCCAGGTCCCACCAAAAGGGCAACTTTGCTCAATGAACCCAGAAATAATACTACAACTGGCTACTTGTTATGAAAAGCCTTCCCTTATGTTCTTTGGCACTGTCCCTAAATCCTGTTTCCCCATGGGGAATCTGCTCCAAGGTGCCTCCAGTGTTCAATGTTCTCCTAGTTCTATTATGTCTGTTCTGCAAGGGGCATGCCTTAATCCTGGCTGTGGAGAACAAGGTAATGCCATTAATTCTTGATAAAGTGAAATTCTTCATCCTTCTGCCAGTAAAAGAAAGCAGCAAAGATAGTTTCTTGCGAAAGGCACTTTCTAACCTGATACATTGGTACATAAATATCTGTTATAAGCCTTTTCAGAAATGAAACTCATATAAAAACAAAAAAAATTTAAGGAAAGAGATTGTCATTTCTTATTCAACAGTCATTGGAGAACAAAGTGAATTTCTTCAACATTATGGAGTTTACATAGTGAATACTGAGAAATCTTTTCAGTAAAATAGCATGTTGGTTAAGCCCTTTTGTCATATTATGAACAGATTTTAAAATAATAAAAATTATCTTTAATCCTGATTTTATATAATTTCTAATAAATTCAGTCATATATTTGCTCTTCTGTGTTAGCATTTTTAAATGAAATGCCAGTATTTTTTTAAATTAGTTCTTCATTGATTTTTTTCTTCTTTTTTTTTTTGTCAGCTCCATGATACAGTTTGGGACTTCAGAGCAGGGAGTATACAGGAATTGCATTCTGTAGATTTTTTTAAAGTCCCCTTTAATGAATTCTTAATTACATTATTCAAAAGATCCATTATTCAGCATTCATCTCACTGCTAAATGAAAGTCTTTACCTGACATGTGAATGAAATGAGTCTAAATGCTTTCCTTGCCACCTAGGGATTCATAATAGACTTCTAGCTGAACGGCAGCGGTGGGTTTTCTTTCTGTTTTAAATTTGTGTGGATTGTTTGTGGAGATGGGTAGGCATGAAATCCTCCACCTAGCCCAGCCCCAGTGAACTTCCCCTGAGTATTCAGATTCACCTCTGCCTGAAAAAGTGAGAGGGAGGTCAAAATATTTGCTCGAGGAGGAAGAGACACTTGACACACATTGATAACCTTTAAAAAAGACTTCAAATGCATGTATGCATCTCTGACAATGCTTGCCGATTTCATCCATCCAGAGTGAGCAAGCTTCCTTAGAGCCCCTCATTAACTTTTCCTCTTTTATTTCTCACCATGAATAAAAGTGTGAGTGGTGGCAAGAGGAATTCAGGGCATTTTTAGAAAGGATAACAAGAGCCTTTTTCTTACCCTCCCATTACTTTCAACAGGCTAAGGTCAGAAAAGTGTTTAAGCTACTGGTGGATGTCTCTCAGGGATAGAGGAGAAAGTTAGCAATTTATATATATTTTGATGAGATATATATGTGTGTATACATATATGTGTACACACACACACACACACACACACACACACACACACACACATATATATATAGTATGAACAGTTTGTCATAAAACTGCCCGTTTACAGGAACATGGAGTGAGGGGAGGCAGAGGAGGCAGAAATGTTCCTCACCTGTGCCTTCTGTTAAAGGCTTGAGAGCATACTCCTGGCATCAGAGGTGAGACTCAGTTCTGCCTCCCCCTCATCTCAGGGACTTTGCAGACTTAATTTTTTATATTCACCATACAGGTAAAATTGGTAATAAATATGAAGTAAAGTTCAAATACTAAAAACACTAAAACCTCCAACTGAAACAAATAGACTTCTGTCCTCATCCTCAAAAAAGATTGGAGCAAGTACAGCAAAGAGTGTTCTGGAGTCAGCTAAAATGGGCCCTTGAGAGCCATGGTTGAATGGTTCATGTGAGCATTTGTACCTCAGAAGTCAGCAAATGCTACAAATTGAGGCTTGACTTAACTCTTTGTTGATTGAAGAAACTTAAGAAAGTGTTAATAATTCAAATTAAAGTTAAAAGTGTATCAAGTATACATAGAGAGGCTAGACTTAAACAATTACTAGCATACCCCTAGAGATGGAACTGGAGTGTTAGGGGCTTTTTGCCAAGGAAACAAGATTTAGGAAGTTCTACTCACTGTTATAACCAGATTAGTCAAGTTAGGAAGGTACCAAATGACAAACCAGTAGCGATAATCTTTTCAAGCTCTCTGATGACTTGCTGCCTTGCTCCTTAAACCATGAATTCCTCAGTAACATATTTGAGGGCATGTTTTAGTCTTTTGATCTGGCAAAATTTTACGTTGGAGCAAAAAATTGCAAGAGAATCTATTTATGACTTTCAAAAGAATAGTAAAATAGAAGACAGTTATAATTAACTTGTTCATAAGTACTTTGACCCTATATTCCCATTTCTATGTTTGCTAAGGTTGTTGATGCACTTGAGTCCAGTTGCTCCTCATATAAAAGATGAATTTCATCTGTAAGCTGAGGGCTGAAGTTGTTACTTGCCTAGTCACACAATTAGAAAATGGCATACAGGGCGGCTAGGTGATGCAGTGTATAAAGCACTGGCCCTGGAGTCAGGAGTACCTGTGTTCAAATCTGGTCTCAGACCCTTAATAATTACCTAGATGTGTGGCCTTGGGCAAGCCACTTAACCCCATTTGCCTTGCAAAAACCTAAAAAAAATGGCATAGCCAGGCTAGGAATCTGAATTCAGTGTTCTTCACACTGAGCTCCTATCTTTATGGCATATGACCTAAAACTATGAGACATGAATAAATGCAATGACATCACAGATTTAGTGTGACAAGAAGCAGAGACTGATGTTTCTAGTTCAAGTTTCTAGTTCTCATTTTAGAAACGAGGAAACCAATGTCCAGGGGATTTAAAAACTTAACCAAGGTCACTCAGTCATTACACATTTGAAGCAGGATTTGAACCTGAATCTTCCACCTCCATAGTCAGCATTCTTTCTCTTCTATTACACTATCATAGATTTACTACATACATGAAAGTATTAATTTAAAAATTATAAAATGTATAAAGATTTCCTAGACATTTCAAAATGTTCCACCTCAGCATTTCATGCTTAGTTCATCCTTTTATGTTGCTTTTCAGTTTACAAAATGATCATCTTTTAACAAACCCCAAAGGGAATGACCAAATTATTATCTCCTCTTAAAAACTGAGAAATTAAGTCTCCAAGGAATGACTCAGCTTTAACCTAGGTTGCCTCACTTGAGGTCCTTTCCATCTTTCAAATGGAAGGATAGTAGGTTGTGATACGTGAAATTTGAAATAAGACTGTTTTTATCAGCTTTGTAATACGACTGTTTTTATAGCTTTGTAATACTAGTCAGTAAATAAACCTTGATTTTGCACCTGCTACATGCTAGGTAGATACAGAGAAAATTACTAGATATACAAAGAATAGAAGACAGATTCTGCTCTTAAGAGCTCCTAATGTAAATTGAAGATGAGAGAGAGAGAGAGAGAGAGAGAGAGAGAGAGAGAGAGAGAGAGAGAGAGAGCAGTTAGGTCACACAGTGTATAGAATGCCATAACTGAAGTAGTAAGACTGTAGGTCCTGAGTTCAAATGTGGTTTCAGATACTTGTTAGCTGTGTGACCCTGGGCAAGTCACTTGCCTCAATTTATTTCAGTGTCCTCATCTGTAAAATGAGCTGGAGAAGGGAGTGACATACTATTCTAGTATTTTTGGCAAGAAAACCACAAGTGAGGACACAAAGAGTTGGACATGACTGAACAGAGAAAGGGCATTAGAATAAAAAGAGTGTGGGAAAAGTTTCTTGTAAAAAAGAGGAATTTTAGCTGTGATTTGAAGGAAGCCAGAGACTCTAACTATGTGAAGCCAGTGACCTGATCTAAGTCTGGAGGCAGAGTGTTCTGTTTGAGGAACAGCAAAGAGATTGGTGTCACTGGATCACAGACTATTAAGTGGGAAGAGATAAGAAAAAAGAAGATAGGAAAGGTAGGCCAGTACCAAGTGATAATATTTGAAATAATTGTGATAAGGAATTGCACAAGAACATTACTAAACGGAAACACAAGTGGGAAAAAAAAGACCTAGGTTGTTTCAGCCAACTGTAAGCTTAATTTGAGCCCTCCCCCCAAAAATAGATAATTTAATCTTCATGTTTCATTAAGTTGTGTACCTAGAACAAGGCAGGTAATGAACCAACTGTATTTAAGCCTTGTAGGAGAACTCCATTTTCAGTGCCATCTTTACTTAGGAATAGTGAGAAAACTAAGAGGTTGGAGAGGCAAGAAAGATAAGGTTTGGTTTCAAATATTTGAAGAATTGGCATGTGAAAGAAGAGTCATACCCATTCTTCATGATCTCTATAGGAGAGAAAAGGGATTAACAAGAAGATAGATTCCAGTAATAATGATGATGATGGGGCAATGGTGAAGATGATATAAGATCCATAATCAACTTGATGAGTTACTTGATGGTTAGCCTTTTATAGAATTTTGAGAATACTTCCCTACTTCCTCAAAGGGGTGGGTGAAGAATCACAGTAACATAAGATTAGATATTGATATGGATATCTCATGGTTAGAATGCCTAGAGTTTTCCCCCCACTCTTGATCTCAAGTTCATTTGCATTCTGAAGGGAATCAAAATTATAAGATTGAAAGAATATTGGGGATTTAGGGGAAAAAGGGATCCATCTGACAAATTATCCACTGTTAATAGATTGCTATGAGTCCATTTTTTAAGACAGACTAAAGATTTGCCTACATCTGTAGAAACTAGGACTCAAGCTATATATTGCATTAAATTCTTATTTTTTAACTTTTGAGTTCCAAATTTTATCCCTCCCTTCCCTCGTCCTTCTTTTTTTCCCTGATACTGTAAACTATCTGATAAATTTTTACTTACATATTGCATTAAATTCTGAGATTTCCCAGAGTCAATTTAGGAAAGAGACATAAGACTAAAAGAATGATTTTTGTGGAAAGAGTAAACCACAATTATTGAGACCTGTCTATATCCATTCAGAGTTTGGGGAATTAAGATACAGGTTGGAAATATCTGTCATTTATACTGTGTTTTAAAGTTTGTAAAGAATCTTACATATTTCCTTTGAGCCTCAAAATGACTATATGAAGGCGGTTTTGCAAATACTATGATCCTCATTTTACAGATAAGAAAAGTGAGTCTCAGAAAGTTTATTTGGAAATAGTCAAACATCTATTGAATATCCAAAGCAGAATTTGATCCTAGATTTTCCTGGCAGTAATGCTAATACTCTAGGACCTCAAAAATTGTTTCTTCTAGATAATTTCTTGATAATTAGAGCTGCTCAAAAGTGTAAAGGGAAGGTATTCCCAGTCGCAAGCAAGACATTATCAGGTAGATTCCAGGTGATTACTGTTGGACTTGTCATATAAAAGATTCATACTTGGGGAAAGAATTGTACTGGATGACTTCTTAGGTGTTGTCCAATAAAGGATTCTATGAACTCTCAATGCTCTTGATATTGACTAATGGCTAAACAAGTTATTGTATATGAATGCAATGGGATGAAAATAAGAAATGGACATTTTCAGAGAAAGGGGGAAAGACTTCTAAGATGTAGAGTGATTTAAAAAATTATTCTGGAAGTATCTGTGGATAAGCTAGTAACATATATATATATGTGTATATATATATATATATATATATATATATGCTTTTAAACACAGTGAGTTGTATGCTTTTGTACTGAGGTGAATGATCCAAAATAAAAAAAAAAACCCAGAGGCAAACCTGCATTGCCACCTATATATGAAAGCATTCTTATTTTCTACATCACTTCATTTGGATAATGATTCATATTACATAAAGGAGGAAAAGATTAGGGCACTAGATAAAAGGATGAGACCGGGTATATAGTACCTTAAAGAACTTTACAAATTAGGAAATTTTACTAAAAAGAAAAATGAGCTTACTTGACCTAAATCACTTGTAAACTAATAAAAGAGTTAGGATTAAATAACTCAAGTTCTGTAATTTGCTGGAGCTCTTTCCAATATACCACACTGCCTCATTTTCAGCGGGGAAAAACAGGAAGTCATGATATCCCATTGATACTAAACGAACACTGAAATTATAGGAATCACGGTGAACTAACTTTCTGGGATTTATCTTTTGGGATAAAAATACTTAAAAACAACTATTTAGACGCTTTTGTTGATAGGATGGCAGCCCTCTTTGTCTGAGATGACTGAAGCAAGCAAGATAACAGACTAGTTAATATGGGATGCTGATAATTTAATAGTAGCAGAAGGCAGTACAGGGGTTCAGATCAAGTCCCAGGTTTTTTGTAGCATTTCACTTAGCATTTCGATTTGAAACAGTTCCATGAAAGGGATATCCAATCCTTGAAAAAAAAAAGTACATTTCTGTTCATTTAGAAGTGAAGCTTGGGGGTACAACCATCAGGTTTGTTCGGACCTTTCCCCTTCCCTTACTGCCAACAAGACACAAAAAAGTTACAGTCTCCTTTTAAACCAGCTCCATTTTCTGTAGTTCATTCCATGGAACCCAATGTAGAGAACTACCTCTCTGAAGTAGTCAGGCATTGGTTAATGAAGCAGCTGCTGCTCTCTAGTAAGCATACAGTACCTCCTACTGATAAAAAAGGCAACACTTTAGAATGTCTAAGAAGTCTCAGACAAAACCCCACATTAATCCACTCCTCTGATGGGCAAAATGTATGAGTGTAGCTCATGGGGACTTGCATTCACCCAGCTTAAATCTCCTATCTCTAGGAGTGATTGAAGTGACCCCTTGAAGAGTGGCACCAGATTGTATATCGTTGGCAGAGGACCCCATTCAACTTGGAGTTCCTAGTGACCAGACCCTCAGAACTTAAGTCATAGTAGATAAAAAGCTCATTTTCTTTCATGCGAAACTAGGGAAAAAGAAAAATAACCCAATGAAAGATAAAGCACAACAAGGAACAAATAAGAAATAAAAATATTAACAGAATTGTCCTCACTTCATAAAATAACACCTGGTACAGGTTTTATTCAGAATTTGGTAATGCATTGTTTCAAATGAAGTTCTACCCTAAAAAAAAAAAGTAACGTTACAGTTAGCAGATCCTCCTTCCTTTTACTGAAGAATGTGTGACCTGCACTTTGCTCTTAGGGAGATCATGGTTGAGTTCTTGTTTTAACCTGTTTTGTTTCCCCTGAATGAACACACTGCCTATGATTTCCAAGGGTAAAACAATCCTTAATTTCTTTTTTTAAAACCATGCAAAAGGGGTCTCCAGGCTTCATCACATAGCATATGCACATTTGTGAAAAATAAAAAGTATATTGGGGGGAACTGGAATGGGTAGCAGGATAGAAGTTAAGAGTGTTGAGGGAGTGGGGTAATACCCCAGCTTGAAGTCTGGCAGTTTACAATTTTTTTTCATCTGTTTCTATAAAAATACATATTTGCCACAGCTACTGAAGAAACAGATGTTTGAGAATTACACACTAAAAGAAAGTACCAACTATTTAGTGAAGTCTTGCTTCATGTGGTTGTTGAAGGCAGATGTTTCTTTCCATCTTAACATCCTCATTATAATAGCTAACATTTATTTAGTGCTCTAACGTTTGCAAAGCCCTGTATCATATATCATGTACATTGGCAAAAATCGTTACCTGTTTTCTTCTTAAAGAGTCAGTATTTAACACAGATGATTTTCCTTCAACTTAACACTATACTTTAAAAATATCATTTTATTATAATTTTCTAAAATGAGATTTCTACTTTCTCAGCCTATGTGTATATATATATGCATCTTTCTCTCTTGTTAGATATTCATGAACTAATAATGATATGTTTTCATGTGACTGTTTCTTTAATTTTTAACCATTCTATGTTGTATTTCTCCTTTTTCTTTTGTATGCCTTTTAAGTGGTGGATAGCCTGTCTGCTACAGTGGGATATTCTAACTGAACTGCAGAATATTTTAGCTCTCTGAACTGATCATGGTAAGCAGGAGCCAAAAAAAGAGACCCATTGTGTATGATAAAAGATATTCCCTTTGCTAGCATGATTAATATTTTTTTCTCCCCTTGTTAAAAATAATAGCCATTTCCTGTCTGTATCTTTTCATTTCAATTAGAAGACCTTCAGGTTTCCAACTACAGAAAGCCCTTTTGTCACTAGACAGCCAGCATTTGAACTTCCTTCTAATTTGATAAGATGGGTCCATTAACATTCTAGGTATACAATATACCAACATCAAAGGCTGCTCCCTTGTATTTGTTGACAAGTCTTCTGAATGAATACATTCTAATTAAGGATGTGTGTGTGGGGGGATACTGTTAAAAATAAATCTACATTCTCAAAAATAAATGTTCTAAAACAAGATTATTTAAAACAAATTATTGCTTTTCTCTCTCTCTCTCTCCCAGAAAAGCCTGGAACCAATGAGTTGGCTTATCCAGAAGCATAGCTAGAGACAAAAAGGCAGGTGTGGTGGTTGTACTATTAAGGGGTGAAAGGAGACATGGACTGAAAAGGATCCTTAAGGCTTGACTTGAAATTACTCCTGTGCAGAAAGATACCCGTTCAAAATCATCTAACCTTCTTAAATGGTTAAGAGAGCCTAATCCTTTCAGTTATTAGGAGACCTTTGAAGTGAGACATAGAAACTCAGGCCTTCTGCCTGTTTTTCAAATTCTCATTGACTGTAGACTAAATCACAGGCAAGTTTAGGCTGCAGCCCTGGGTCTGCATAGAGATCAGTGGATTACTTAAGTGAACTTTGCTCCAGTCAGGACTTTGTAGTGCTTATAAATCTTGAATCCATCTAAGTTCACCTTAAATTAGCCTTGCAAAAACACACTCCAAACTTCAGTTGTCTGCCCAGTGGCTTTTGGCCAGATGCCATGCAGAAGCTGGAATGCTGATTAATTGTCTTCATTTTCTTTTCCTAAAAAAATTTTTTTAAAGAAATATGCTCATTATTTCAGTACGGAAAACAACCATCATAATGGGATAATGGCAGGCATCAGCAGGTACATCTTGCCTTAAAAAACTCCTGTGAAAGTAAGGAGGAGGGATAAAGGACAAAGCTGACTAGCCTTTTGTACCATAAGGCCATCTACCGCATAAGGAGGCTGGGATTGGGCCAATGAAGCATGCCAAGATACAACAGATTTTTCAATTTTCCAGCAAATAGAAACAAAATACTGGTTTCAGAAGGTGTATTCAACAAACACTTCTCAATATGTTTCTGATTTGTGGTCAGAATGCTTTTTTTTATTTTTTATTTTTTTTACCACTGGTGCCCTGCACTTCTGAGACATTTATTTCCTAAAAGAAAGATTCCTTTCTATAAACCTCAACTGTCTGTTTTTCAAAGCAATTTAAAATCAAACACACAAATAAAATTTTTAACATATGGAAACCTTCATATAGGGCCTTACGTATTCAGGGCTAAAATTGTTTTATAAACTGTAATGCTTTGCAGATGAAAATACAGAGAAGATGACTGTTTTTAGCTGTAATGCTTTTTGACAGCGTTAAACCTTGTTTTAGTAATTGACATCAAAATGTTTGGTGGTTTTAAATGGACCATTAATAAAAATGGCATGTTTTAAGGTTTTTTTTTAATTTTTTTTTAGAAATTGTGCTTAATACTGTGAAGTTGTATAGAATTGCAAATGGAATACAGAGTTTTTATTTTTTTTAAAGTCTTTATAGCTTAACTTCCCTGATTCTCCTCTCATGCCTCTGGAGTACAACACAAGACACCCTCTGGAGCCAAGAAAGGATAAAACTTTCTCTCTAGACAGTTATCTGAATATTTGGCTTTAGTCAACAAAATATCTGATTATTTAACTGAATGTTTCAGTTTTCATCCAGCTATCTGGCAATATAGAAACAACTAATGCACTTTTAAAAAAGGAAATATGATACAGTGGAAAGAGTGTTGAACTTGGAGTTTGGAGGACTAAATTTAAATCCCAACTCTGATGCTTACCAGCCTTGTGATTTATCTCATTCTCAATTTTTTTCATCTGCAAAAATGGGGATTGCAATATTTGCATTACTTTATTTACAAAGTTACAGTGTCAGTCACTTTTAAGCATAAGGTTCTGTATAAAGGTGAGTTATTATCAAATTGAATTATTCAATTTTATTGACAAATTATTTAGTATTTATAATTTGCATCACTATGCCAACTACAATTGAGAAAATGTAATATAACTGACAGACCTTTAAAGGCAATATGATGTCTCTCCATGTCTGTCAGTTACTTTACTGTAAAAAGTGTATGGAATTTAGAGTCAAAGGAAATGGGTTCCCATCTCAACTCTGCAACTTGCTGTGCAATCTTGGGCAAATCTATTCCTTAAACCCCTGAATCAATTCCCAAAGTTAGAGTACTGACCTAGACCTTTAAGATCCCTTCCTATTCTCAAGCTGTAGTTTTATTTTTTAAAATAAATGAACATTTCCCCCCTAAAATTTAGCAAGGCAATAAGCACATGATAAATTGTTAAAAGAAAGGTTAAAAAAAATGCTTGAGGAAAGTAAGAAGTGAAGATTTTGCAAAGGAAGTAAGATCTGTTCTCTCTTTTAAAAAATGGATGACATTTGAAAATGTAGAAGAAAAAAGAAAGAATAAAAGGAAAATGAGAAAAAATTAAAGAGGTGGAAAGTAAATGTTTTGTTTGAAAACAGTTCATTAAAAGAGCTTGATTTGAGCTAAAAGTTCCTTTACAGAAGTAAAATGCAAGTTAGAAAGTAAGTCAGGATTAAATTGTAAAGATTTTGAAAGGTAAGAAATTTTTATTCACTCTATTGGCAGTTTTTAATAAATGTTTACTAAATTAAATTAAGCTGTAGACTGGCATGACCTCTGCAGTATTTAAAGAAATCTGATCTAGTAATAATGAATAAAATAGGTCAAAAGGAGTCACTAGAGAGAAGTGGCCTGAGCAGTTAGACATTTCTTGGGTTGATGATGAAGTAATAAAGACTTGAGCTACAACTCTCATAATTAATGGTAAAAGTCTTAAGAAACAGGACAACAGAAATTTCCATGAGACTGATGGATAGGATATTAGCAGCAAAAGAAAAGAATGAAGCTGAGGTTTTTTTCCCCTAGAATAATTGTGAGAATGATGGCATTATTAACAGAAAAAAAAACAGAATGTGAATTCAATTTAGAAAGAAAGATGGGGAATTTGGATTTTAGGAAAACTGATTTTTTTTTTAGGTTTTTGCAAGGCAAATGTGGTTAAGTGGCTTGCCCAAGGCCACACAGCTAAGTAATTATTAATTGTCTGAGACCAAATTTGAACTCAGGTCCTCCTGACTCCAGAGCCGGTACTCTATCCACTGCACACCTAGCCACCCCAGAGAAATTGACTTTTGAGGAAATATTGAGGCATTCAAGTAGAAATGATAAATAAGCAATTGGAAATGTAGAATTTGTAGGTAAGAGGAAAACTAGGCTTATAGAAGATTTCTCTGAAGATAGGGAATGGTAGCAGATAGAAAAGGACATAAGATTTCTGAAGAAGACTATAGAGAGATTCAGAGTAGAAGGCTGAGGATTGTACCTAGAAGAAAATCTACATTTAGAAAGTAGAAAGATGAAGAAACTCTAGCAATAGAAACAAGAGTGGTTAGAGATAAAGGAGAAATGGGATTAAAAAGTACAATCTTTGTGCAAACAAAACTAAAAATGTAGGGTTTTTTTTTTAATCTTCACTTGAAGTAAACTTGAATCTCAAAACCTGGACAAAAATCTCTTCCCTAAATAAGTGCAGCAAAATCCACACTTTGAAGCACTTTGACCTAGCCACATTAAAGACAGAATAATGAGGCAAAATGAAACCAAAAAAAGGCAAAGAAAAATTCATAACCTGCTTAAAGAGACAAGTTAATATAATCCCAGATTGTTATCTATCTCTGAGTCATATATTATCTCAGTACCAAGAACTTTTTATTTTCTAAAGGCAGCATCTATTGCCACTCTCATTAGAAAAAAATTAATTAATATCAAAATCACTCAATAAAAATTCAAACTGTCCATCCTATCTGTATCCCTCTTCATTAGTCGTCTTGTGTCTGGAATGTTCAAGAAGTACAATGGTTTTAAGAATCATGTCTTTTTGTGGGTCTGGTTCTTGAAGAGAATTATCTTGCCTCAGTTTTTGGTACCACGTTCATTGTAGTCTTTTCCTTGATAATAATAATAATTGATTCTTTTGGAAGGAGGGGGAAGGAAGAAATGGAGACCTAAACCCATGTTCTCATCAGTGTGAGGAATTTCCTGTGTGGAAATTCTACCAATGTAGAGACAGAACTTTAACCAAGATCTTCCTTATTCCAGAGTATTTTAGAGTTTGTAAGTAATCTTATTTAAAATTTTAAGTAGGTTTTAATCATGTCTTCTTGACCTCAAGGTTGCCTTTGCTCTCTTTCTATGGAAGTTTGATAATGCAAATTCTGCTCTATGCTCCATCCTTACCCAGTGATTCTTACAGTTTCTTTGGATAGTCTTGACATAACATTAACAATGTACATTTTAACTGTAGCAAAAGTGCTAGGATTTGGAATGAGATAGCCTGGGTTTGAATCCTGATTAACAACAGCTGACATTTTTATATCTTTTTAAGATTTGTAAGGTTTTTTTTATTACAAATTAGGGGAATGAGGCAGATGAAGATTTAATGATTTGTATTTGAACTTGTCTAAGTGGGTCTGATACTGTATCCACTATTGTACCTGTCTGCCTTTAGTTCTTTCTCTTCCTACTTTTGAACTTTGAACAAATCATCACTTGACCTCTCCAAAGCCTTGTTTTCTTTTCTATACATGGGAGGGTTGGACTAGTTGACTTCCTGTTTGTGTTCTACTTATGATTCTATAATGTACATATAGAAACAACAGGGAAAAAGGGAGTAAGCTACTCCTATTCCAGAGGCTTATCAACTTTTAAAAGTCTCTAGATTTCCATTTAGTAATTTCCCCCAGAAGTTATAGTGCTTCCACTTTTCTCTTTTTTGTAACTTAGAAATTAATGCAGATGTTTGTAAAAAAAATAAAATATCCCAATTTATTGAACAAGACTCTGCTTGGTTGCTAATAGTAATTGCTCCCTGCCCTCCCTTTTCTTTCATTCTTCTATCTTTGTTTAGACTTTTATTGACTGTAGAAACTTCTGGCATGCAAAAGGGGAAGTATCCTCAGAAGCTCCCTAAACTTACTTTGTTATTACTTTGTCACTTATAAGATTAAGCATAGTCATTTGGGTAGTTTCACCCACAGGCTATTTCTTGCTCTTTCCCAGATTCTACTCTGACCTCAATTTAAACTCCTCTTCTTTTCACCTGGATCTCATCCCCCCTTCAGAAAGCACTACTGGAAAGTGGCAAAATACTTATGATTATGGAATATGTACATTAATGCCTGCCTTGGGTTATCAAAAGCATGGCTTATATAATTTGAGAAGCTTTGTGTTAAGAATAAACATCTCCTTTTTCTGCCTCTTCAAAATAATGCTTTCTTCTCCAATCATGTCTGTGTTCTTAAGTATTCCCTTATCCCTAAGGTAGCTAGGTGGCACAGTGGAGAGAGGGCTTGGTTGAGTTGGGAAGATTCATCTTCCATTCTGACCTCAGACATTAAATATATTAACATAGGCAAGTCACTTCACCCATTTGGCTCAGTTTCCTCATTTGTGAAATTAACTAGAGAAGGAAATAACAAACAGTCCAGTAACTTTGCCAAGAAAACCCCAAATGAGGTCATGATGAGTCATACATGTACAATAACATCTCCCTTATTAATGGATTCAAATGAACTGTATAGAGTTGTCTTGAACAGCAAATATAATATGGAGAATAGAAATAAAAAAAGGAAATTAATATATTTCCAAAGTGGGTGTTTGAGTGTTGGAATATAGGAATCAGGATATATAAGGAACATAATTAATACATCATGAAGGTCAGAACAAGTTTTCTCTGGCATTCCTCCCTTATCTGGATCCAATCCTTCCTATTCAAAGTAGATACCTCTCTAACAAGTTAATGTTTGAAAATGGATAGTAGTTATTGAAACACTTGTAGGCTATAACAGAAGACAAAAGAAAATGGCTAGTTCTTCCACCTCCACAGTTCCCAAATTAAGATAAATGATTATGACAAAATGAGGTTGGGGAAGATTGTTGCCTTAAAATATTCAAAGAATCAAGGGGAAAAGGGGATCAAACTTATTTCTGCTTGGCAAGAGGGAAGAATAAGAATAAATTAGTGGAAAGTTACAACTACAACAGTAGTTTAGACAGTTACTCTCATATAGTTTTTTGACATTTTCACTGTGAAGAAAAGAATGAATGAATGGATTATTGGGGGAAAACAATTTAATTGTTATCTGAATAAAATTATGAAAAATTGAATAGATTATTGGGGGAAATAGTTTAATTGTTATCTGGACAAAATTAATACATAGTAAGAGATTTTGTGAGACATGTGGAGAACAGACAAACAGATTCTATTTCCTGAGAGAATGAATGACTTAACTGTCAAAGAGAAAAAGTTTGGAGAGATATTTTGGGAGAACTGAATTTAGTTCTCATTTTTATGAAGAGACAGTGTAAAAAAAGATAAAATGAAATGATATTTTTAGGGACAGCCAAGTATCAAAGTGACTAGAATGGTGGTCTGGGAATCCAGATGACATGACTTCAAATCTAGCCTCAAATGTTTACTAGCAGTGTGACATTGGCCAAGTCACTTAATCCCTATCAGTCCCAGGTTCCTCAACTGCAAAATGTGTATAATGATAGCACCAACCTCCCAAGGTTGTTGTTAGGATCAAATAAGATAATATTTGTAAACGTCTCAACCCAGTGCTTTGCATTACAGTAAACACTTGATAAATGATTGCACCACTCTCTAAAGAGTATTTGTAAGAGATCTGAATTACCATTTTGAGAGAAGTGAGTTTTTAGAATCACAGAAGAATTAGTGACAGGTTGGATGAGAATACTATAGTATTTCTCCTGCTTTTAAAGAATACAGTCTCTGGCCAGGAAGTCAATCACAGCAATGTATTGTAAATAATACTTTAGATCTGTCTTATTGTTTATTACTTTAAAATTTGAGAAACACAGTAATTTGAGAAACACAGACACAGAGCAGTTAAACATTATGCATAAAGGGGTTTCTCCAGTTAAAATTAGGTAAGGACTCAGACAATCAAATAAATGAGAGGAAAGAGACAGAGAAACAAGAGAACACACTTTTCTTCATTTGTGAAGAAATATCTGAACATGAGCCTTAGAAACATCATTGTTCTATTGTTTCAGTCATATTCAACTCTCCATAACCCTGTTTGGGGTTTTCTTGGCAAATACACAGGAATAGTTTGCCATTTGTTTCTCATTTTACAGGTGAGGACACTGAGGCAAACAGGATTAATTGATTTATCTAGGGTCACCTAGTTAGTAAGTATTTGAAGCCAAATTTGAACTCAGGAAGATGAGATGCTGATTTCAAGCCCAGCACTCAATCTATTTTGTCACCTGGTTGCCCCAATTTAGAAGCTATATGAGGATTAATAAGTAAATAAGCCAGTAGAAAGTAGAAGAAAAGGTAAACTTTGGTGTGAATATCAGCTAGCTCACACTCAATATATGTTCTCATAAATTTCCTATGTGTTCAGGGAGAGGCAATCAGAAGAGAAATACAACCAAGAGGAAACAGACTTCTTCATTTATTGATAACAAATATCAGGAATTCTCTCTTTAACACTTCTTATTTGTAGAGAGGAATGTGGGAATGAGTGAAATAAGTACAAGAAAACAGAATGAAAGGAAATATGCATTTAACAGTATTAACTCTGAATACAAATAGTTTGACCTTATGCCAAAATGGAAAATGACAGAAGGATGAATTAGAAAACAGAATCCCATAAGAACTCATTTATAAGAAATAAACTTGAGAGGCTGAAGCAAAATTTATTCTACTTCAACTGTACTCAAAAAAGCAGAAATAGCCATCGTAATTTCAGTAAATATAGACATGATAAAAAGAGATAAGCAGGAAAATTACATTACTTTTAAAGGCAAGCATAATATTGAAATAGTAAAAAGGAAAACATTTTGATTTGAAAGGAGAAATAGAAAACCTATAATAATGAAAGGACTTATTGTAACCCTTTCAAATCTAGATAATTAAAAGAGAAATAAGAAAAAAGTTAAGGACCTGAAATAACCTTAAAGCTGATAGTTTTTTTGTCTATTATTGAATGGGAATAAAAAAAATTATATATATATTTTAGCTCTATGTAGCACTTTTAAATAACTGGCCACTTATTAGGGAAAAAAGATCTCTCAAAAATATAGAGAAGCAAAAACACTAAGTGTATTATTTATATAATGCAATAAAATCATGTTAAATATTTTTGTTGTTCAATTGTTTTGGTTTTATCCAACTTTTCATGATCCCACTTGGGATTTTTTTTTGGCAAAGATACTGGAGTGCTTTGTCATTCTCCAGCTCAATTTATAAATAAGGAAACTGAGGCAAGTAAGGTTAAGTGACTTAGCCCAGAGTCACAGAACAAATAAGTGACTGATGCTATATTTCAATTCTGGTCTTCCTGACTTCAGACCTAGGGTTTTATCCACAGCGCCAGCTAGTTGTCCCATATTAAATATATGAACCTTAAAGAATAAAAAGTAATTGGAGATCAAAAGATGTAATTTCAAATACATGATTATCCAAAGAGCAAGTTATAAAGTAATACAAAATTTCATCAAAAACTACAATAATGAAGCAATATACCAAAACTTTGAGTAAAGCTTAAGCAGGTTAAAGGGGGGAAATTATCTCTAAATTCTTTTAACAGTAAAAAAAAACTAAGAGAAACAACATATCAACAAATTGGGTATGCAGCTAAAAATATTAAACAATAACATGAAAAATATCTAACCAAAAAGGTAGAATTTCTGAAAATTTTAAAAGAAAAATAAAAAAGAAAACAAAAGAACATTGAATTGATAAATAGATGTGGGACATGTGTTTTAAAAAAAGGCTATAAACTGGGGTGGCTAGGTGGCATAGTGGATAAAGCACCAGCCCTGAAGTCAGGAGTACCTGGGTTCAAATCCGGTCTCAGACACTTAATAATTACCTAGCTGTGTGACCTTGGGCAAGCCACTTAACCCTGTTTGCCTTGCAAAAAACCTAAAAAAAGGCTATAAACAACTAATCTAATTTTTGAAGATTGAAGTTAAAACAAATTATAACAAATATGTGGAAAACTTACAAAATGAAAATTAAAAAAAATGAGAAGTTATTGTGCTCAGTTAAATGCTAAAAGGATTGATAACTTAGAATGAATTAATATTTACAAAACTTTGAAATGTCTAGATTAACAAGATAAGAGGGAATTTCTGTAACCCGATTTCAGAAATTAGAGAAAAGTAAATAAGTCATAAATGAATTCTCAAAGGAACAAAAAACTCTAGAACTGGATGGATTTATTAGTGGCTTCTATCACAAATTTAAAGATTAATTAGTTCAATTGTTAAACCATAATATTAGGAAAAGAAGGCAATCACTCTGTCACTGAGCATTAATTAAATACCTGTTCTGTACCAAGAAATGTAATAAATATTAGGTATGGAAAAAGGGGGGGAAGGGAGACAGTCTCTTTTCTCTTTTTTATTTTTTAGGGGTTTTTTTGCAAGGCAAATGGGTTTAAGTGGCTTGCCCAAGGCCACACAGCTAGGTAATTAAGTGTCTGAGGCCAGATAGAGTCTCTTTTCAAGGAGCTCATTGTTTTTAAAAAAAAAACTATATACAAACCAGATATAAATAGTATAAACTGCCATCAGTAGAAGATAAGGCACTAGCATTAAAGGGGAATCAAGAAAGACTTCTTGTAGAAAGTAGTATTTTAGTTGGGATTTCAAAGAGGATCAGGAATCCAAGAAGCAGAAGGTGAGAGAGAATTCTAGACATGGGTACACCTACTACAAATACACGGTCTTGCTAGATGAAATGTCACATGTGAGGAACAGGCACAGAGATCAGTATCTCTGGATCACATAGTATATGGGAATGAGTAAGGGGTGAGAAGACTAGAAACATGGAGACTGGGTTATGAAGGTTTTTGAATACCAGGGGATTTTATTTTTGATCCTGGAGGAAATAGGGAACCAAATGAATTTACTTACTAGGGAAGTGTCACAATCAAACTTGGGCTCTAGGAAGATCATTTTTGACTCCAGTTGAGAGAGGAGAATGGGTAGATTGGGGAGAAACTTGAGTTAAAACCAACCAACAAACTTTTATATTAATTCAAGTACTGCATGATCAGGACCTCCTTTAGGGAGAAGAAAAAGGGATATATATATATATATATATATATATATATATATATATATATATATATATACATATATATATATATGTATATATATATGTATGTATATATATATATGTATGTATGTATATATATGCAAAAGATATTTATTACCAAATTAAAATCAACAGACTTGACAACATATTAGCTGTGGGGACAAGACAAGAGAAAGAAGTTGAGGCTGACACCTAGGTCAAGAATCTGCATGACTGGGAGGAGGATGGTAGTAGACTGGGAACAGTATTAGGATGATAGAATTAGGTGTGTGTTTTAAGATTACTGTAGGATAACCAATTTGAGAAGGCCAATAGACAGCTGAAGATGTGTGCATAGAGATTTGAGCTGGATCAGTACATCTGTTAATTATCAATTTAGAGATGATATGGAAGTTGATGAACTCATTAAGTGGAATAGTGTAGAGGGAGAAGAGAAAAGAATACAGCCCTGTGGGATACTCAGATTTTGGGGGCATGACTTAGATGAAGATCCAGCAGAGGAGACTAAGAAGAAACAGTAAGATGAGTGGGAGGAGAATGAGGAGAGAATCTAGAAAAATCTAGAAAGAAGAGAGTATCAATGAGAAGCAGGTGATCTACAGTGTCTAAGACTGCAGAGATGTCAGGAAGAATGAAGATTGAGGAAAGTCTACGGCAATTAAAAGTTCATTAATTTGGGGCAGTTAGGTAGCACAGGAGATAGAGCGTGGGCTCTGGAGTTAGGAGTACCTGAGTTCAAATCTGGCCTCAGACAATTAATAATTACCTGGCTGTGTGGCCTTGGACAAGTCACTTAACCCCATTGCCTTGCAAAAAAATAAAACCCTAAAAAAAATTTCATTAATTCATGGTAGCTGTACAGAAGGCTACACCACATAAATAATGAGGAATTGTATAGATAAATTAGTGTGAAGCACTACAGCTGAATTGTGACCTAATTCATTGTTCATTTATTTGCCCATCAAATATGTAATATGGTTTGATGAGCTCTATCAGTTATCCAATCAACTCCATATCATAGTATGGATGATAGTTATTCTTCATTCACTTAGTTTGTCCTTTATGAGTAGTTAGAGCAAACTCTTTTGAGTAATTATTGATCTCTCTTTTTGGGAATGACGTTGTGTTGATTGCACCGAACCTCAAAAACACAGCAGTGATTCTGAGACTGGTGTGGTCTACATTGCAAAGAGAGAATTGGGAAGAACTCATCATTTATAGGATATACTTCAACTTAGACTTGATATAAAATAGAAAATAATAAAAAGGGAGGTCAAATATCGTACTGGGAATTCAGATGTTTAGAGAATATTTCTGTGTAAGGTCTTCTAAGAAGAAGTTGGATTTTGAGAAAGATGTCAGTAGAGCTTGTCCATGGACTTAGATTTGGAAGGTATCTTATAAAATCATCCAATCCAATCAGTGTGTAAACAGAAAGATGTGATTTCAAGTCGTGTCATAGTGAAATGGTGTCAATGAATGCAAACCTGGTTCCAGCTCTGCTGCTGTTACTTATTCTGGTTATCCAGGGAATAATTAGGGCCATCTGAATATTTCTTATTATCATTAATCAATGGTTTCTTATAGGAAAAATCATTATAAAGAGTATCACTGGCTTTTAAGTCTAAGTATAGAGATATTTTTAAAAATATAATTATTAAAAGTCAATAGCAAACATTGGAAACATATTAGTAAATCTTCCAATAAAAATGAGTAAAGCAAGATTGCCCATCCTATCCACTCTTACTTAATATATTTCTTAAAATGCTAACTATATCAATAAGAAAAAAAACAAGGGCATAAAGATCAAGATGAGAAAATGATTTACTTAGGAAATCCTTAGTTTCATCAAAGAAAATAATTGAGATAATTGATTAAATAACGTTCCCTTTTAAATAAAAATCTGATTAGGATTTGTCTGCATCTAATCCAAATGGAACCATTCTCCATTTCAACAATGTTGCTAAAGATCATCAAAAGAAGTTCAGCAATCATACCTGGCAGGTCTTTGTGACATAGTTTAGCACCATGTTGTGTGATGACTTGATCTTCCTAAAAATTAGTAGATACACTGTTTCCATCTCCTCACTTATCTTGGATTTCAGTTCCTTATTAGAAACACAGGGGATGTTGTATGACATAGAGACATGAAAACCAGAGACAAATGTTATTAACTATGGAGAAACAGCAAGAAATCCAAACTAGTAAACATATGGAGTGTCATGAGAAAGGACTGGAAAGAAATGGTTTGGAGCTAGAAATTGACTCCAAATGTGCATTATTCATTCATTTATTAATTCATTGAAAATATTCATTATAGTGTTTTCTATATATAGGTGTTTATTCTAGGTGCTGGAGTGGGGGTATAATGTTAGGATAAGATATGATATTTGGTTAATATCTCAGGGGTTATAATAAAATATGAATAAGAAGTAATAGAGATGCCAGATAAATTGTTTCTTCAACAAGGTGATAGGATCAGAGATTATTTGATGTAAAATGTTGCTTTTGATTTAGGTTTTCTCTAAGAGATAGGTTTATCCACGAAGTGTAAGAAGAATTGAATAATAGTGAGGGGTATGGAGGCAGTCATTTATCAACCTAATAATGACAATTGAGAAGGTTTTTTGCATTCCCAGACCAAGTAATTAGGATGTAACAAAGAAGTTTCCAAGACTTATCAAACCCAAATATTAAAATCTCAATTTTAGTAATTCACATGGGCATTAGTAATACTGCTAGGGGATTTAGAAAAATTTTGGAATCTCAGACAAAAAAAGTGAAGACCTTCGAAAGTACAAACAATGTTTTCCTCATTGCTGTCATGGGATTAGGATTTAGATTTCTGAACCATAGCTCAAAATATAATTATTGTGGAGTCCTAGAAAAGGATGGAGTTCATATAACAAGGGGTTGACTTAGTATTTGGAAAATAACTGTGCCTCCATAAATTATTGGTCAAAGAACATGAATGAAAAATTTTTGTAAGAAATGTTAATGATCAACAAGAGAAAAAAATGCTCAAAAATCTGATGAATGCAAATTAATACATGTCTGATATTTTACCTCACACCCATCAAAAGAGGGTGTGGAAGATAGATATATTAATGCAGTTTTGGTGGAGCTGTGAAATGGTAAAACTATTATAAATATCAATTTAAAATTATCTAAGAAGAATTTCCATGTTTATATCCAGCAATCTCATGATGAACATGTAACCTAAGGAGATCAATTATAAAAAGAAAGATTCCTTATATACCAAAGCATTATTAGAAGTTGACATGCTGGTAACAAGAAGCATCCCAGAAATAGAATAAGTGCTTACCAGTTTGGGAATGGATAAACAAATTCTAATATATATGTAAAGGAATATTATTTTGCTAAAAGAAAAAATGAATGTTAGGATTTCTGAAAAACATAGAAAAATGTGAAGTGATACAGTGTGAAGAAAGCACAAAGAATAATGTATAAACAGTGATTTTAGAAAAATGAAAATAGCACTAATAGCAGCTAAACCCAGAATAACTGTAATCAACAATCTTAGCTCCAGATAGAAGTTGATAAAAACACGCAACCTTTCTCTTAGGGAACTGCAAGATTTCAAGTATGAAATATTGCATATACTCTGAGGCCTCTCTCTCTCTCTCATCATTTCAGCCTACTTTTTTGGTTTCAAGAATGAATTTAATAAGGGATAGAATCATATTAGAAAATGATTGTCATATTTTTTAAGAATTCAATAAGTTTTTAAGGAATATATTTGTTAAAACTCTTGTTAAAACTCTAGGCCTTTGAACTGAAATAGAAGGGAGAGAAGGAGAGAAAACAGCTTATACAGAAAAAAAAAACTCCGGAAGGAAGTCTAAAAATTCAAAGGACATCAAATTCAATAAAATTTGTGGTCTTAGATAATTGTCCAAATGTACAAAGTATGGGTAATAAACAAGGTGGGCTAAAGAGTCTAAAGATAGGATGAGACCCATGGCTAGAATATGGCTCTGAAAGAGAATTCTTTATTTAAAAGAAACAGGATAAGTAAGAATAAGAAAGGAAACCAAAAACTATATTTAAAGAAAGTATAGTCATATGAGAAAAGCAAAAAATCAAAAAATATGGTAGAGAGTATTTGGGTAGAAATCAATTGAGGCAAAAGCAGAAGTAATACATTCATTAGCATATACTACAGACCAGCTGGGCAGAAAGAGGAAACCTTTGAGAACCATAGAAAACAGGTTAGTTGCAGAGATACAATATAGTACTGATGATGGAAAATATCAAATATCTGAATACCTGATGGATTTCTTTATTTCCAAAGCAAAGTAGCTAATAAATTCTTAGAGGGCCTTAATAATAATAATAATTTCATCCTTCAAAAAAATAGACCTAGGAAAGGAAATTCTTTTCTAGATTAGAGACTCACCAACAAGGAGGAAGTGGTGGCAAAGTGAAAATTATGTGAATCTTAAGAGAACTGAATACTCCATCTTAGAATTTGTGAAGATTAAAGAGTAAAAATGTAGACATCATTTACATTCTAGGTATAGGGAAATGGAATTTCAAAGATTCAGAGAAAGAATGGATTTAGAATTAAAAAGGTCTAAAATTGTTTAGTGGAAATCAGTCCAGGAAAGAAATGAGAAACTCTCAAGAAAGAAATTCTTATGACATAAGTAGAATGAGGAGGAAAAGCAGAAATTGCCTAAAACATTTGACTTTCTATCTTGCTTAAGAGGCTTGTTCTGCTTGGATCAGCATAGAGAATTAGGAATAGTAAGTAAGCATTGTAGAGAGGAAGATTTAAACTTGGGGTAATGAGAGGTTTATTTGTAATGAGAACTATCCAAAAGTGCTACTGAATGCTTTTGAATTTAGTGGATCATCAGGTGAAAGCAGAGTAATCATTTTTGTGAAGGATATTATAAACGAGACTATTGTACACTTAATGGCTGAATGCAATGACCCCTGATACCTCTTGTGACTCTGGATGATGGGGGTGAAGAGTAAGTGAAGAATAGGAGTTTACATAGACTAGAGAGAACTAGATTTCTTAAGACTAAAACTTAGCATATTGTTTTTAGACTATATATGTCTAAAACTAAGAAATAATTACATTTAGAGAGGTCTATCACTAGATTGACTGTAAGATGAAAAATTCATTTGCCTTATTTTTCATGAAGACCATTTACTAAGAAATAAAGAGGTAAAGATCTGACCAGTGGATTACCCACACCAATCAAAAGATTCTTGAAGAAGCAGAAATATAAAACTTCAGAAAACACCCTTATACATTTACTTTTATTCTAATTTTCACATTATCCAATAAGTTGTTGCATATTTTACTTGTCTAATAATTTGAGTAATTATGGCAACTTTGTTTTCACACTTTTTGGAATTTTTTCCTTCATCATGCATTTAGAGGCAGTGCTTCTTAGTGATTAGAGAGCTAGTCTCAGAGGCAGGAAGGACTAAATTAAAGTACTACCTCATACTTACTGGATGATCTTGGGCACGTTATTTAATTTCAGAGTGTCATAGACATGCCTGCATTCCTTCAAGTTACAGAGAAAGTGCCAACTTTCATTGGTAGAGAGAATGTCCTCCCTAATTAGTAAAATTCTAATGGAGAGTCAAGTGTTGAAATTGGTTCCCTTCCTTGCCCCATGTAACTCTGATAGTTCTCTCATATTCTGCAAAAAAAAAAAAAAAACCTAGTTCTATTTGACAGTTCCATCCAAAAAAAAAAAGAATTGTCATTGTATTTTAATGTTATAAGGGGCCATTTTTGCATCTAGCTCCCCTGATATATCTGCCTGCGCATTGGTATTATTTTTCTGCCTGGATCCACAAATTACTAGGTTCTCTCTCAAGAGAAACATCAACCCATGAGGATCCCATTTTTTTAGAGTAATTCAGCTGAGAATACCTAGAAATGGGTTATTGATGCTTTCAGTGTTCACAATCTTTTTCAGCAAGGGAAAAGTAGTATAAATGAAATCACTATACTTTAAAATGTTCACTTTATACAATAAAATGTTCATTATCGAGGTTTTCACAAGAAGCTTTGAAAGGCACAAATGTTTCTTACATTGCATTGAATTCTGGTGAACAAAATCAGTTAAATTCTGCCTTGTAGGAAACAGGCTATTTCCCCATGTATCTGTGAAGAAAATGTTCTGGAATATAGGACATACAACAAAATATAATAAGAAGGTCAGAGGTTTTATTCAAAGTGTCTCTTACAAACATGCAGTCTACCATTCTGGGGAAAACATTCTACAATAGGTTCAGAGAATCTTTAGCTTAGCTTTTTAAAGTGTAATGTGGCTACATGGAAAAAAGTACTTTGCTTTATTATCTGTCCTCTGCCATGGATCTGGGTCACAATACCTAGTCTATATTTTCCATTGTGGGTCCTAAACAAAATTGTGTTGAAAAGCACTATCTCATGTGAAAGAGAGGAAAGCATCTTCATCCTGATTCAACTGTTCACCTTCTATACTACCTTATGTCAAGATTCTGCAATGATGTAGGCTACTTTAACTTAGTTCAAAGATCATGGCCAACATTATACTTAGAAACTTCAAGGAATCCAAGATGACATTGATGTGGGTGATTCCTCCAATAGTGCAGGACATAGCCTAACACTGTCTTCTCATTCTATGTAATGCTTGCCCATGTATCTCCATATATTATCCACTAGGAATTCATTCAATGTTCTGGGAATCTTCCCCCTGGTTTTTAAACATAATTAAGCTCCAATGCAGCCTGTAGGCTAATATCCCTTGTTCTCTCTTCATGACCATTCCACCTACTTTTTTCCACTCATAAATATCTTTGATATCTTTTATACTTCTTACTGTTTGTAATTTGTTGCTGTTAATATGCTATAACTTGTGGGACTATCCATTTAACTATAGGTTATAGTACAGACAATAAACATTCTTCATCCAGTTGGTTTTTCATGTGTATTGTCAAGCTAAATACTTTTGAGATTTTGTTCAATTTTGTTCAGTGTTCTGGGGTGTGCAGAAATTAGAAAGCTCTCCTCTACAAATGGAAACATCTGGAAGAACTAGCAAAGGCCATTGAAAGAGCACTGGATTTGGAGGACCTGTATTCAAATTTCATTTTTTGTCAATTATCATTTATGTGACTTCAGATAAGTTATAGCCTTTGTGGGTCTGTTTCTTTATAAAATGTAGGAGATGGACTAAAACAGCCTTTAATATCCCTTCGAGTTTTAATCTCTGATCTTGTATTTGATAGGAAATTTCTTGTTCTTTTCAATTCTGCTGGATGTTTATGATAGCAGTAAGCACCTTTGAGGCACATGTTTCTCCTTGCAAATTATTTGTATTATATCAATAATAAAATAATCATTTTCAAGCAAAGATCTTTTCTTCTTTCTTTTGTGTGTGTATATATATATATTTTTATTTATTCATTTTTCAACTACATGCAAAAATAGTTTTCAATATTTATTTTTTGTAAGATTTTGAGTTCTAAATTTTTGTCTCTCCCTCCTTTCCCTTCCTTGTCCCCTTGACAATGAGTAATTTGATATAAGTTTTACATATATAACTATATTAAACTTATTTCCATGTTGTGAAAGAAGAATAAGAACAAAGGGGAGGAACCATGAAAGGGAAAAAAACCATAAAACATAAAAAAAATTTAAAAATGGAAAATAATATGCTTTTCCCCTGTCTCTGGACATGGATGGTATTTTCCATTACAAGTCCTGTAGATTCTAATATTTTATTTTCTCCTCAAGGATAAGATTTCTCTCAACACATTCAATTTCAATCAATGTATAGCATGGAAACAATGTAAAGATTATCAGACTGCCTTCTTTGAGGGGGGATGGGATAAGGCAGGGTAGGGGGAAAATTGTTAAATTCAAAACATTACTAAAATTGATAGAAACTACTATTGTATATAATTGGAAAATAAATAAAATATTAAATTAAAACAAGGCATATAGAATTGAGTTTGATTATTGTAGAGCTAAGGAGGTCTAAGTCTATAATAGCTAATCATCATACAGTGTTGTCAAGCAAAGAACAAAAGAGAACATTGATCTTTCGGTCAATGTCTATAATCTTGAGTTGGATGATACAGGCAGTAAAAACATTCTACCTCTACGGGACCATTAGCATCTTAATTTCTTTCCACCCTTCAAAAACCCCTTGAATTTTAAACTTAACACTACTTGTCCCTCTGCTTTGCATCACTGTTTCCTCTGAAATCAAACCTTTAAATTAGAATCATGCTGAGGGTTCCATGACCTTGGGGACTATCTTTCACTTAGTTTATTTAATGTCCCACTTAAGCTGAGACTTTGGAGAAATGGAGCTCAGAAACATCAAAATCACATTCTAATCACAGTACCTTTTCTACTTAAGAAACATTTACTGGGAGCAGCTAGGTGGGGCAGTGTATAGAGCATCAGCCCTGGAGTCAGGAGTACCTGAGTTCAAATCTGGCCTCAGAGATTTAATAATTACCTAGCTGTGTGTCCTTGGGCAAGTCACTTAACCCCATTTGCCTTGCAAAAACCTAAAAAAAAAAATTAAAAAAAGAAACATTTACTGAACTGAATTTGGATAAGGACACTTTTGCATCTTCTGATGTAAATAGAACCCTGAAACTAAAGTATAATGTAATTCAAGGGAAATTGTTCAATTCTCTCCCAGTGTCTTTTGACCCACCCACTATAGTGTTGACCATGATGACAGAAAGATTTGATCATTTTAATTTATAGGATTCCTGCAGGAACCTAACCAAACCAAACTATAACTAATGGAGAAATTTCAGGCTATATCATAGAAAATCAAAGTAAGACCCATTTTCATTCTTATAGGGTTCTACCATCCCATATGGCTACAGCAGATCTTTGATTAGTTTCCAAAATATGTACTTCCTTTGTGGGTTACTTTTGAATGAAGAAAGGATAAGAATAGTGGTAGATTTATTCAAACCCTTTCTTTGATGAGAAATGCGGGTTTTAGGGATCTGTGAGCTTGAGATCTTAACTAATAATGAAAGGTTTCTGAAACTTTCTCTTCTGAGTATTAAGAGACAGATGATGTTACCCCAGAATACCATTTTCCAGGAACTTAATGATCTAGTTGATTTTGCTCCCTTTAATATTTATGATGCTATATAAAGGCATATGTACTTGACATTTTCAGGGCCAAATTTTGCAAATGGCCTTAACCCAGTCTCTAAATTTGCAAACACAAATGATATGGGCAAACAATTCTGGTAGTTAGATGAAAATGCAATGTTTGAGAAAATGCTATTTGATGCATAAAACTATAGAGGCCACATTGGTATGAGGTGGGGAAGACAAAAAAAAAATCCCAGAAAATCAGAAAGTTTTCTTTATGTACTCACAGAAGAAGATCATAATGGGCTTTTGTCTTATAATTCCAAAGACCTTAATTGTTCACTCCCCTGTTGATAAAAAGTCATCGTGGAATTATTCTTCCTGGAGCTTCCCAGATTCCCAAACCCAGAGAATCTCTCCTCTCTCTTAGTTGTCCTACTGCTCAGTTGAGCTCTCCTACATACTTTACATATTATGGTGGATATTTGTCTCATTCTCTTACTGGATGGTCAGTTCCTTGTGGGTAGGAACCCTGTACAGTTTATTCTTTGTATTCTTACTGCCTAAGGATTGTGCTGTATCAAGGTGCTTAACAAATATTTGCTGAATAGAAATTAAAGTTAAATATTAACTAAAACAAGAGACAGCAGCAAGAGTGGGGTATATTGGTCAGAAGAGGATCCTTTCCGCCTCCTGGCTGCTTGCAAATAGGACTCAGTAGAGAACTTATTCAATAATCAGGACCCTTTTTAGCTAGCTTTTTGTATTGTGCTCCCACTGGGTTTATATGGACACCAGTCCATTTCCAAATTCTAGTAATAAAATGAAAGTAAAATGGAGTATTTGAGTTCTCTCATTTAACTTGAATTGTGATTTTCTTTTATTTGTGTTTTTAAAAGTCTTTTCTAAAGCACTCTGAGAGGTCCACCCAAATGTGCTACCTAAATGTAAGTGTCAGGGTTGATTGACAGATTATTTTACAACTACTAGTTATTATTCTTTTTATTAAGAACTGAGTGGCTTTTAGAGTAAAAACAATAGGGTGAAAAGAGGTCTTTGATGCACTCATTACAAATAGAAAATTGGAAAGGGGAAAAAGTTATAATAAAAAGTCAATGATTTTGACAAGTATGCACATTTCTTGTGTTGTATATTAAGTGGCAGTCATAAATTGGAATGACTGGACATACAATGCAGGAAGAAAAAGGTTAAAGATGTATTGGGAAATTTAAAAAAGTAATCTGCAGTAGGTAACAATTGATCTTAGTTCTCTTTTAAGTGATGGGTTTTTAAAAACTAAGGAGAATGGCTTATGGGAATTTTGATTTCAGTGCACATTTTCCACTTGAGACATTATAAAGTGCTTTAAATACAGAAGACAGGTTCTACTCTTGTTCCATTGCATTCCTATTTTAAAAAAAATACACAGTTCATTAAAGGGAGAGAACCTTCATAAAACTCTCTTCTCAAAAGGTAAGATGGAGTTTCCAGATGTATGGAATGTCTTGTTTTGTACTTGAAGCCCAATATAACTTCTTTTCTTCCAACTTGTCTTATCCTTAGTTGATATCTGAAGCTATCCTCTAAAAATTCCTCAGGCACAAGTTCTATTCACAGCCTTTATTCTAATAGCTCAGGCCAGAAAAACCTCCCAACAGAATTCTGATCCTAGCTTTGAATTATTTCCTAGTGTCCAGAAAGATAGAAATTTTTAGTCTGGGAGCCCTTAATGCAAATGAATGTATTTCAGTGAGCCAGACTGCATTTAAGAAACTGATTATAAAAACAACCTCAGACCAAAGAAGAAGTTTAAATCAACTGGGATTTGGTAAGCCTACCAGACCTGGGTCAAGGAGGTTTGATGCTTAAGTAATCTGAGGGTTTTCATTAAGAGGCTGCTTGTCATCCTTGTGCTAAACAGAGGGTAGATGGCCATATTTAGTGGACTCTTACTTTAAAAATGCATTTGTGTTTCTTTTACTTCGTGATCCTTTTCAGTGAGGATATTTTAAGGTGAAAGAACACATTTTTCTCACTACATTTCTTCAACAGAGTCTTCCTAGAGCTTTGCTAATGTGACTGCCTGTGATATGACAGTTCATAGGAAGTTTTGAACAGTTGTTGGTTGTTAGATTTGAGCCTCCTTGAATATGTGCTCACCTATGAGTTTAGTAATATTTTGGAGGCAACTCAGAGGGCATGTTTATCTTGATGTTCTATATTGACTTGTATAGAGTGACTCTCCCCAGATATAAAATGATAATGATGATGATGAAGCTAAGTTGAGATGCCAGCTATGGCATAGTTCTTTATTTAATTGAGTTTAAAGAGAATGGGGAGCCAATAAGTGCAGCAGAAAATGCTTTTTCCCCTCTAAATTTGCTTTGCGGCAGTTAGTTTTAAGCTCACACTGTGAAATTAGGGTCCTCAGAAGGTTTCTTGGGATTTGTGATTAATTTTAGCTCAGAGGGACTGGTTTTTGAGCCGCAGATTTGGATGATACTGCTGAGCTATTGAAATTGACTATTGGGGAAGAATTGAGTATTTGGACTAGAAGTAGAAGTAGATGAGGTAAAAAGAGGCCAGAGCTGACTGAGAGGCAGTATGAATGAGAGAGATACAAAATGAGTTCATGCCCTAAGAGTTCCAAGTTATGGGAGAAAGAAATGAAGTAGATGAGGAATGTGAACTAAAACAATTAATGAATAAAAATATGAACTGATTAATAAAAGTATTTAAAGCATATTAGGATATTAGCTTCTTATTAAATGACTGGAAAAGAAAGTAACCAGAGAAAAGAGATATCCAAAGTCATAGCATAGCACTAAGATCCTTCCTATTCTATTCAAGCCATTGTCATATCATAGCAAGATCATTGTTATGGGACAACTTTAATTGCCCACTCTCTATGTTATACCTCTATAGAATATGAAGTCTTTGAAGTCAGGAAGTATTTCATTTCTGCTTTCATATCTTTTCTATCTAGCACAGTGATAGAGATAAAATAAGCATTTAATAAATGCTTTTTGATATTTGTATATGATCACTTATTAGCTCTGTGACCATGGGCAAGTCATTTGACTTCTCTGACTTTCTCTGTTCATGGTTGGGGAGAGGTTCAAATGATATCTTTTAGGTAAGGCAATATGCAAAACTTAAAATCTATATTAATCACAGCTATTACCATAAATTAATGAGTATGAATACTATGATGCTATATATCATTTTTATTTTTAAAAATTCATGATAAGTTAAATTCAGAGGATGGGGACATTAAATTTTCTATCCATTAGAATTATATTTTTCTTTAAAATGTAGATTTTTGTCAACATCCAAGAAATTCTCCCATAATCATATTCCTCCCTTTTCTAACTCAAAGAAGGGGAGAGGGAATTGGAGAGAAAGATGATAAGAAAAATCTTGTACCCATCCGATGGTAGGCTAAGTGTTGGCAACATTTCATATCCCAGAATAATATGCTTTCTACTATATAACATTATTATAGTATTCATAATAATTTATGGAAATTCAAATTTTAGATTTTCTTTTTCATTATGGGCACTGAGAACTTCAAAAATGAGTTTTTTAAAAGAAAATTTTGTGAATTTTGGAAAATTATCTTGAAAAATATGTAAAAATATTGAATACTATTTGATTTTAATAAATCTTAATGTTATAAAACAATATTTACATTTGCTCCAATAAGTTAATATAAAATAAATTTTAGATTTGCCATCTGGTAATACATATACTCTCTTCTATTCACTTGTTTTATAGGTTATATAACATGACTATCTGGGTAACCTTGTCAAGTTATAACCTCTCATAGATTTTGTTGAATTTCATTCCAGTTTTAATTCCAATCTATGGTCTATCAAGATATAATTTAAATTGCCTATATTTTATCTGAAATGATGTATAGTTTCATTTCTTTATGTGAGAGGTCACATGGATAGTGGACACTCATACTTGTTGTGTGATCCTGGACAAGTAATTTAACTTCTCCATGCTCTGTGAATATAAATTACATCAAAAGTTCTGCCCTATATTGGTAGTAGGTTTCCTCACTACCAGTGAGGTCAGAGATTGCTTTTATTTTTAGCATGTCTCCAGGCTAGCACAGGGTCTGGCACATTAAGAACTTAATGCTTGTTGAATTGAAATGAATCTGCTCTGTATATTTGCACAGAGAGCAATTCCTCCCATGTGAACATTTTATTTCCCCATTTATTTTGCTTATTGTAAATGTGTCCGTTTTTACTCAGGTACACAGTTTTAGTAGTGTTTTTAGCCAACAATTTTCCTTTTGGGGTATTATCTAGGGTTCAAAACTGAAACTGAATTCTGGGTATTGACAGAGTTGAGGATTGCAATTAATTGAACAATGAGAAACTTGGTATAGTTCATGATGGTTAACAATTAAGAATCTTAAATTGCATGAGGAAGAGTTTCTGAAAGAAGTAAAGGTCCTTAAGAGGATAAATGGCCATAAGAAATTTATCATTGAAACATGGGTAGTTTTAAAGGAAGGAACAGAGAAACTATAAGGTGGTCAACAGAAACAAGACGGAAAAAAAAAATCTTTTCAACAAAAGAAGAGAAAGAAGGAGAATTCAAGTGTGCCTTGTTATAATTAAACAGGGGAATTAAAAAAAGAAAAATATTTCAAAGGATAAGTGAAAAATTGGAAAATGCTTTTAAGACATCTAAGAATAATCTGATCTCTTCAGCAATAATCATTATCCTCCCCCCCCATGTGTGGAATTTCAAACAAACAAGAGAGGAAGAAATAAAATTATATTTTGTACTATTGGACCCATGAAATTAAATCTGTTGTAGTTTTTGAAATTTTTCATTAAATTCTTATTTCAAATTAGTATATCCTTACATTTGAAGCCAATTATCATCTAGAAAAACTTTGCTTCTTTAAGTACATGGTTTTGGTTTACTGAACAATGCATTCAATTTACCCAGAAAGAGGTGAAAAGGTATCCTGTAATAGAGTCTTTTGAAGTCTGTAGTGTCAATCCTGAAAACCATTTGAATGTGTCCCTAATAAAAATTAATAGTTACTAAATTATTAATGATAATTTTTTAAAGTTCTGGACCAAAAATAAGGAATATTTGGCTAGATAGAAAATCATGGAAGCTTTAGGGTCAATCTCAGTATTTCCACTACTATTCATATGACCTGAAGCAGGTGAGTTTGAATTAGATTTTCCCTTTTCTCACTCTTAGAATAAAGGGATTGAACTGAATTATAGTTAAGGTCTCACCTAGCTCTAATATTTTGTAATTCTTTAAGTTCACTTGGGATTAAAGTGAAAGTTTTATGGAAAAAAATCAATGAGTTTCAGGACTTGTTACTCACTGCCAATATCACTCAATTCTTAAATGCAGAATAAGAGGGAATGAGACTGTATAAGAAACAATAAGTCTACCATTTTCCTAAATATATGACTCTGAAAACTATCCATCTGAGCCTCCATAGTATCATAAGATATACACTTGGAAGGAATCTTGGAAATCATTTAATCCAAATCTATCATTTAACCATATATATAGATATAGATATAGATTTAGATAATATACAAATAAATCTAACTTTTGCCCATTTTGATGAACTCTGTAATTATGTGGATTAAAAGCCATGCTTGCTCATGTTGTTTATCTATTTTTCATCTTCCTTAACAAATTTGCAGCATGGGAGTGCATCCAACATATTGGGGGCTTGCTTGCTTGCTTTCTCTTGATATACCAATGGAAAACACAGACTGTCCCTTGCTTATTCTTCATTCTTAATATGAGACTAATTCATCCTTTTTGATTATAGATTTCTTGGATGGCATATTTTATTCCTATTGTCTTTGCAACTCTTTATTTGTTATATGTTCTAATCTTCTCATATGTACAATGCACTACTCTGTTGTTCTGAGCTTAATATTCAGTTTTAATTATGCAGTAAGAAAGCATTCCATGACATAGTCACATAAAATAAATTGTGAAATTTTGTTATTACATAGATAAATCTTTGTTTCTAAGAAAAGTTTGGTGTCATTAAAACAGACTTGGAATTTCCCTATATTCTCTTCTTTCTATTTAATTCTGAGTCAAACTTATTATTCATTTGCAGTATTTTAGATTTGTTTGTTTGTCTGTCTTTATATCCCTATACACACATTAATGGTGAATCCTATAAATTGTTAATCTAAGATATTAGAATCTAAGACAAGAAGGAATTCTTCATCAACTTTGTTGTTTTCTGTATCATCGCCAAATCTTTTGGAATGTGTAGGTCTCATTCAGGAGATTCTATAACATTTGAGGGCTTGATGCATTCATTACGATATCATCTTGAAAGAAGAGTACCTGGAGCAGCTAGGTGACACAGTGAATAGAGCACTGGCCCTGGAGTCAGGAGAACATGAGTTCAAATTTGACCTCAGATACTTAATAATTTATCTAGCATGTGACGTTGGGCAAGTCACTTAACCCCACTGCCTAGCCAAAAAAGAAAAAAAAGAAAGAAGAGTATCTGGCAAATCTCACTATATTCAGAACTCCCTCTTAAACTTAGACTCTCTGTTGTTATCCTCCAACACCATGGTAAAAAAACTTTGCCAAATTTACTTCCCTTTTTAATGCTTCACTTAGCATTAATGATCAGAGACTCTTCAAGCAAGATTATTCCTAGTTATTTATGTTTCAAGAAACATTGCATAATTTTGATGTATTCATGGAAGAATTCTCACTGAAAGAGGATATAAGGTAATATTATGCTATAGAATCAATAAGCATGGTTGAATCTAAGCATGGTAAGCATCTGTCAGTCAATTGAACAGTAAAGATATGGTCTATTATGGAATATAGATTGAAAAAGTCTGATTTTTTGCTACTAATAATACCTTCATGAAGTTGTGCTTTTGATGATTTGTAGATTATATCATTATCATAAATTTTTAATTGTTGCTCAATATTATTGTTGATCAGTACCCTTAATACTTTGTAGATGATCCTCATAAAAAGTGGTATATAGAGAGGCATGTAGGTAAATAAGTCAGTAGTAGTTACGTTGGGAATTTCTTAGCCTAGTCTCCAGGAAAATCCTGGAGATTCATCATGATATCTGGAAGACTGGGAATCAAAAAATGATTAGCCAGATTGAAAGGAAAAGAAATTTATTAATGTATTAAGGAAGGTCAAGTAGAAATTTAAGCTTCTTATGTTACAGATTGATCTTTTTAGCTTTTCAGATCTGCTTAGAGTCCAACCAATCAGCAACTTTCCAAGGCAGAATAGAAAAAAGGAAGAATTCAAGTCTTTAGGTCACAGGAGTAGGGAAAAATGCACTCTTAAATGGTTAGTCTTATCAGAATATCAAGTGCTGGCAATAAATTTCTAAGATGGTTGGGGTTTTTTTTAATAGAACTGTTCTTGTTTATCCTGTATTGCTCTTAAGTGGAAAAGTGAAATAAAAAGCACGATTGCTTTCTTGTTTTCTTTTCTTGGTTTAGAGGTTACTTTATCTGGGAGAACTTGTTTTCCCCCAATCTCACAATACTTAGGTTCTTCTACATCCTCTACACTATGGATTTTTTAATGTAGCCTCTTTTGTTATTCACAATAACTGAGGATTTCTCTGCAACTCCCCCCCTTTTTCCCCCTTTCCTTCAGATGCCTTGTAAATTGATCTCTCAATATCAGTGCAAATTTCTGCAATGTACACTTGGCCTAATTCAGTTCTTTTTCCTCTCAATTCTCTCATTAGTGACCTTTTGGTTTCTCCTCTAGATGTTTCAGGAGTCATAATGTTAGAGACCAAATAGAGTGATTCCATTCCCTGTCCTGAATGTTGAAAGGAATTGGTAAATCTTTCTTATCTTAATTCTGTTTGTTGTCTTGCTTCAGTTATATGCTTAAATGCTCTCAAAGTGACTTTACTTAAGTAAGTCCCACCAAGTTTTGTTTAAATTAGTTTAAATTGTTTAAATTAGATTTTTTAATTGTTGGTGCTCTCTGATTATTCTGATAATAATCTTCAAATCTCCTTTTCTCTAAAATTTTACAGGTTTACATTCTCAACTTCTGTTGCCTGTGGCTACAGATATCAAGTAATTGATTTACCTTGGTCAAACTTTTATGTGAAAAGATTGACTCTAAATCCAAAATACATGTTCCATTTGGGATCACCAATAACTTGTTAAATAGATGACTTTGGAGTAACTTTAATTGTATGCTGTGATAGAGTTGCATCTTCCTGATGCAACTCCCTCCAGACTCAGTTTCCCTATCTTCCTGATGCAGCTTCATGGTTGAAAGGCACATGGTTGAAAGACCTGAGAATGTGTATGTGTGTGTGTGATGTGGTGTGTGTGTGTGTGTGTGTGTGTGTGTGTGTGTGTTTATTTGCTGGAGACTAGAGATCAGACCTGTCACCATACCCTGGTGACCTCCTGAGTAACCCATTTCAAGTTGGGGAAGGGGGAA
Source organism: Macrotis lagotis (assembly GCF_037893015.1). Lineage (NCBI taxonomy): Eukaryota > Metazoa > Chordata > Mammalia > Peramelemorphia > Peramelidae > Macrotis > Macrotis lagotis. Next base: position 139,845,551 of record NC_133664.1, on the reverse strand, counting down.
AAATAGCTTAGAGATCATCTAAGTGCCGCTGTATTCTTGCTGAATATTTTTGCTAAATTTGGGCAAAGTAAATCTCCTCTTTAGTTAGATGTTCCGTGACTGTCAAGTGTCTCAGTTTGATCCAATATTGAACTATAAGAAGGTGCTAGCATTGGAGTCACACACCTACAACGCATACTGTAATCTTGATCTTTTCTCTAAAGGGTTGTGATCTGTCTGTTCAGATAATTGATTGAGAAATTACTTCTACATCAATAGTGTGAGGTTTCTTATCCATTAAAAAATAGAATCAATTTCATTTTTGTGATAATATTTGGTGATAATTTTTTGTGATTATATTTTTGTGATAATTGGTGATAATAAATATTTACTATGCCCAGCACCTTCTAATTATTTTCTCAAAGGAAGCACGCTTTCATTTTATGGATAGAGAAATTGAATCTTAGAAGTTAAATGACTTTCCCAATGTGACAAAAATAATAAAGAGTAAAGTATAAATAATAAAGAGTCGAGAACTCTGCGTTTCTGACTCCGAAAGCATTGTTCTTTCCACTGTGCTATATTGTTTCAAAAAAGTTTCTAAGCTAAAACTTCCTTTTTTCAATGTGGGACTTCCATTAACATCAAAGGGAACTTTCAGAAAAATTAAAGACCATGAACCATATGAGAACTGCAGCCCAGAATTATTAAGATAATACGAGAAGCCCAATTTAAGGTTTGTACTACCTTTTCTATATTAATTCAAAAATGCGATACTGAAAATTATATACAAGTCACTTTTTAGACATCTGGGGGTAGAAATGTCTCTAAAAGCTGCTCCTCATCACAATTGCCTTTTTAAAAACCCAACATTTTAGTACTTAATTTCATTTAAACAATTTTTAAGTGAGTAAAGTTATTGAAGAACTACATTTTTCCCAAGTCACCTAATTCATAAGATGTAAAGGTCAGAACAGAGCTTTTAAAAATAAGCATTATCTTCCCTTTTTACAAAAAGAAATACATCATTAGCAAAGATATTTTTAAAACTTTCTTCTCCTAACTTCCTTAAAACACTTCATTTAAATATTTACCTTGGGTCATACCTAATATTCAATTTAAGGCTTTCACATTTTAAAATGGTAAATAGCGAATATTTAGGAGCATATCTACTTCCAAATATCCTTATTCTTAATTCTATATTTAGATAAGTGAATAACTGGGTAAGAAGTAAGATAAGAAGGAGCCATTTTAATTGAAGAACATTTTGAAGACTTTTAAAAATTACCTTTACGTATATATATATTATATATATATATATATATATATTATAATGTAATCTAACATACAAAGAATCTTATTGTGCTATACACATTCAATTCTTCTCCATACAGAAAAACAAACCTCAAAACAAAAGCCATTAGCTGATGATTTTAAAAAACCCCTGGGCAAAGAACAGTACAATCCTTTAGAAATCTGGATATTTGTTCTGTTAAGTAAAATGATGCTATGTGACTGCTCTAAATTCTAGATCTTTTGGATCCAACATTATTGCATTCCCCACTCCCACACAAATAGAATCTGGTATAGTCAATTCTTGGTATCAATCAAGAGAACTGTAATATCAATTCCCATTGATAGGACTTTTTGACCATACGTTATGTAATTTTAACAGTTCAGGCTGCCACACCTTTGCAAAGGTTTAATTGCTCTTTAGGGGAACAGTGTAGAGCAATTATATGAATGATACCAGATCTCAACGATTAAGTTATGAGGAAAGACAGGGAAAGTTAAGCTTATTCTCAGTGGAAAAGAAAAGACTTCTTGTAACCCAATTGAAGTTTTAAAAATTATGAGAGGGATGGATAAAATTGATCCAAGAAAACTCTTCCTGCTTTCAAGTCCACAGAAGCAAGTAGATATGATCTGAAAATTAGAAAGTTAGAAACAAGAAAAAAAAGAGCTGAGGCAAAACTATTTTACACAAAGAGTAATAAGATTATGGAATAAATTACTATAAAGGGCCCCTGAAGCAAGGAGCATCATTGAATACAAGAGGGAACAAAATGAATTTCTAAATGAAAAGGGGAGATAGAAGAAGAATGAGAAGAAAATAGACAAATGGAAATAAAGGACACACTAAAAAACAAGTGATGAGCAGAGAGGCCTTTCATTGATGTTCTTTCACTTCTTTCTGATAATGTTGTTAAATGGCTGTTGGCATACCCTGTAACCTAAAATAATGTACTGCATCCTGTCACATTTAACCAAATATTACTTGTCATCATTCAGTCTACTTCTATCTTCAGGGATGGCTAAATAGGAATCCTTATCATTTGACTTCCCCAAAGAGATGATTGGGGAATATTCTTACCTATGTAGTTAATGAAGTTCAACTCTTCAATGGAAATTATAAAATCAAAGGGTTTTTTTGTTATTCTGATTTTAAAAAACCCAATTATTGCCCATAAGCATCTATATTCTAGTACATGACTTAATAATGCATGAGATGATTTCCAATATAACATGGAGAAAAAATGCAGACGGCATAATATCCATTTATCAACCATTAATAACAGCACTGCTATTCTTTCCCTGAACTGAGTGTCCTCAAGTTACATTTGAAAAGAGTCCCCTGCCTTTCTTAGCTGTAAGCATGAAGCTTCTTTGGGAAAGGAGACTAATACTGTATGCAGAATTTTGAGCAATGAGTGGCTTCAAACATTAATTTCCAAGCTATCACTGGCTAATTATTCAGCAGTTATGTTAGTGTTTTAGATGGGGAATAGGTTACCTTTGGGAGAAAAAAATCAGCTTTCAAGTAGCGCTAACTAAAGTATTATCACTAAAACTTTTACCATGCATGCTGCTCCCAGTAGGTAGAAGCAAAGGTTTAACAGAGAAAAGGCTTACATCAGCAGACACTGAGCTGATGCAAAATGTCCATTCAATTCAAATTGGCAAAAGAAGAAATTTTCCCTTAGCTCATGGATTCTTAACCTGGACTCCATGAACTTCTGTGTGTAAATCTGTATTTCAATATAATTGGATTCGTTTGTCATCCTACATAGTTTATTTACCACATTTAAAAATAATTTTTCTTAGAAGGAAAGTGCCTTGACTTCATTAGGCTGCTAAGGAGGTCCAAGACACAAAAGAACTCCATTAGATGAAACTGAGCTATTATTCAATTTAAATATTACAGACCTTATTGTCCATGCCAGACTTCTCCTCCCCACCTTCTCCAGAAAAAAAAAAAAACCCAAAAAATCCTATTAAAAAAAAGCCAACCTTCAAGGAAGAATAAATATGGGCAAAAAGGTTTATTGTCAAAATCAATACTCTTGATTTGTCTAATCACAAAATTACATTTCTAACTGGAGATCTGTTGGGGGTCAATGATAGTTGTGGCTCTCAGGACTCAGCTCCTTGAGCAGGGAAGCATAGAGGATATGTATTACATAAATAAAAAGGAAAAAAAAATGAGTACAGTATTGAGGATCAGAATCTGATGCATTTCAGTCTTAGATACCTGTAATTTTGAGATCCTAATCTTTAAAAAAAAAACGCAAGCTTGATATCTTCCACCTAGTTGAAAACTTTTAGGTTTTTAATGAATTATTGAATTTTTTTTATACATTCCAACTCTTGGTACCATCATTTTTAATATGAGCATTGAGAACACAATAAGGAAATTTCCTCTAACAATGCATATAATAAAGCAACATTCTGCTATATATAACTTTGGATAGATGCCTGCAGACATTAAAAAGTTAAGTGACTTGCCTTGGGTCTCCTAGTGAGTACATTTCTTTTGCTATACCTTTACCTAGCTTTTACTGATGAAGAAGTAGAACCTTCATCCACTATGCCATTTCCCACTTTGGTATTATTTCTTTTAACTATGTCATCAGGATCTTAGTTTCACAGATTTGGAACTAGAAGGAGCTTTAGTTCATGGGTTCCAACCCCATCATTTTTCAAACTCTACCAGAAGGAGGTGGAGTTGCCTTGTCCAAGGTCACACAGGCAGTAGGTTATATAAGCAGGATTAGAATCCAAGGTAGGCTTTCTGACTAAAGATTCAAGACTCTCTCAGTCTCTGATGCAAAGGAAGTGGGGATGTATGTCTACGAAGGTTAGAATCAGAGTATCAAAGGAATAGTTGTACCAGCCTATCACCAGAAACAACCTTTTTGCTTTGCTCAGATGCATTGTATACTTTGTAGAATGACAACAAAAAGGCCAGAAAATATTTTGTTCTGAATTACACGATATTCAGGGAAATTCCTTCTGCAGACAGCACCTCAGAAAATGCAAATTATTCTTTACCCAGCCTTCTTGTTTTCTCTTTACAACATTGAGTGTGTGTTTATATATACATATATATACACATACATATAGACAAACACACACATATATGCATATATTATATTTGTGTATATTCGTGTGTGTGTGTGTGTGTGTGTGTGTGTGTGTGTGTGCTTGGAAGCGTGCGCTTTGGGACATTTTAGCTTGCTGGTTATTGTAGAAATTCATGGCAAACAATGCCATAGAGAAATATTTGTTCTGTGTTAAAATTTTAGGAGCTCTGAATTTGCAACATATCGTTAAAGCAGCACATACAAGTTTTTTGTGTATGCTGAGATTAATTTTCAATATGAAATCTCCCTTGGGATATTTATATTCTTCCAATCAGCATAGAACTGTCCATCAAAACTAACATTATAAATATTTTTTTCAACTTGGCACTGCAAATGTTTCAGGGCTTTCTTTTAAGAGCTCTAGACAGATTAGCAATCCTTCTACAAAAATGACCTATGTCATTTTTTTCCAGTGCCTGACTAGTTATTTCAATATAGTTCAATGAGGGGAGGGGGATAAGTGTTGTCCCTTCTTTCCCCTTCCCCCACCCTAAATGGTTAATTTTATATTCACCTCTTCAGAGTATAAAATTATTATTATTATTATTATTATTATTATTATTATTATTATTATTCCCCAACATTCAATGGAAATATTTGTGTATCTTTTAGAATGCAACATACACTGCATATTTCTTTTCTAGAAGTTTACTTCTAATTAGACAAGAGAACAAAATAAATAGAGATTCCAAAAGGGAAAACACATTTTTACACAAATGGCTTCCATCATTTCTGAACTCTGCTAAGCATTTTTAATAGATATGTGCCCTTAGCTCAACGTTTGCATGCTAACAATTTAATCTGAATACCAATATAGACACAAAATAAACGATTGTTTCCTGCCAGAGGTATCTGCAGAAGAAATCTTGGAGTAAAACATTGTCTTTGCAGCTCATTGTGTCTCTAATTAGAGTGGAAGGAGGCAGAAGCTAGCTAGTGTCAGTCTGTGTTTAGCATGCCCTGGAGCCTCAAACTCCTGTGGGTATCAAAGTGCACTAATTAAATGAGGGGTCCACAATACAGCACTAAACATCAGAGTGAGAGAAAGAGTCCAGTGTCCTCAGTGCCTTTGAGAATCCATGGCCCACGCTAATTACCCATTGTTGAATTGACTTCCCATTCTGTGAGGAATGAATGGTTCTCCTCTCCCTCCTCCCTCCATACCCCCCCTTCCCCGTTTCTATTTTACCATCTTTGCTTTGGCCGCCTAATTAATCTTATGGAAATCTCCCGAAGCCAGATTCCAGCAAGGTTGCCCCGATGTTTATAATTTGATTTGTGATGATAAAAGTGAAGGCACCCGGTGATGGAACAGTGTCATTTTCAACACTCTTGAGAATCGAAGAGGCTATCAATCTTTCCCACGTGCCTGGCAAACTGATATCCTAGAAAATTAACTTCAATTAATAACAGAAATCCCCAGACGCTCAGGAAAGTGGAGCTGCTTTGAAAGAGAACCTTCAAAGATGTCTCAGGATTGTCTTTTATACGCAGACTTTTATATTATATATGTATTGCTTACAATACACACATATATGGATATGGTATTTTTTAAAAATCTCAATGAGAAGATGTAGATTTTTTTTAACACCCATTATTCTAGTTTTGGAACTCTGTGGTGACATTTCATATTTGGTGAAGAAAGGATTTAACAAGAGGTCTCTGGGTTGAAGCAGATTGGGCTCCTCTCTTTAGGTTGAACTATTTAATAATTTCTGATTTGCTTTACTAAGAAACACTTTTAAATATTATTGGAAAGTTTTTTCTTTGTCTCAAATGAGGAAAGTTTTATGCATGGACTCATTCATGCCTCCTTTCTTTATTTGTATTGATGAAGGTTATTAAGATTCCCTGAGTGGTGTTCAACAAAACCTTTAAGAGAATTTTTCCTGTGTTCTCCTACCTGGAAGATGTGGAAAAGTCATAGGAGTCACTTTTCTATTTCTATTTATAGCAAATATTATTTAAGTGTCTGTATTTTTAATTATATACTGCAATTCTGGATTAATTCTACAAAGAGAAGTCAATGATTGTGAGACAACCTAATTTCTAAAAAATGAAAGTACTAAGAAATTTAAAAACAGAAATAATGTTTCATCATAACAAAGTTGCCGTGCTGTATGTATCATCCAATACTTAGTTTTTCATGATATTGTTAACAATATGAACTGAGCAATGATATAAAGAGATAGTTAAGATGAATATGGTGATGATTGTTATCATAAAATAGATGATAAATTTATTAAACCAATAGTAGATGAAATGAAAAAAAGTGATTTTTATTCTGACTTTGATCCTTAGTTTAACAATCATTGTCTTGTGATCAAATTCATAGTATGCTGTCCCTTCTCCTCCTTACAACCTTTGCCACCAGACTGACTGGGGTGTTAGGATTTCAGTGCTTCATATATTCTGTAACTTATGTTAGAATGCAGTATACTACATTGACCTTTTAAATATTCTGTAATTTGATTGGCTGGTGATTCCATTTCCATTATTGACAGCTGGACTAACCAAGAAGGAAAAGGATTATGGAAATCCAATCAAAATAGAAAATACTTAAGGTACTTCCCAAAGCTCAATGTATTAGTCAGGATTTCATATTTTAAGAGAAATGTTTTCAAAGATAAGCTGTTATGAATGGAAAAAGAGAAGCTTAAATTCAAGTCATTCATTATTATGCCATGTTTTAAATTAAAAGATAGTCCTTTAGTTAGGCTAATGGCAATGAAATTTGGAGATCATATTGTCATTCTATTTTAGCATTTCCAAATGATAGAAAGCCTATGTTTTAGAAAGACTTTCATCTGAGGGAAAAAAAAATTTTAAATTAAAGGGTTCAAAGAGTCTCAAGTCACCTGGATACCCCAGCTAGGAGTATCTATTTTGTTGGTTTTCAGAACTGGGGTCATGATTAAAAGGGGATGGCTACTGGCATTTATTTATATTGTGCCCCTAGAGGTGAAATTCTTGGACATCTGCTAAATGCCTCAGAGCAAAAGCATTTGCCAAGAATGTTGAAAATAAGAGAATTAAAGACAATCAGCCTGGTTAGATATCTTAGTAGTTCCCACCAAAAACAATGTTGACTGGTGTCATTATTCCCAATAAGGTGACTTCAGGAGAAACCAAAGCCTTTGGGTTCTAGAGAGTGTGGTTGAAAGTCTGAGAGGAAAGACCATACTGACAATTAGTCCATTGAGAGATAGGTAAGGATGTACCTTTGTTTAGTGACTTGGGTTGAAATGCCATGATGCCCCCCCATAATGTGAGGAAAAGCTCTTAACTGATGATTAATCCATTGAGAGAGACATGTTTGGATTAATTTAGTTGTCACCATTTTGTGACCAGATCACTTTACCCAGGGTGCCTTGATGAACTGATGAATCAGGAGGAAAAAATTCATATTCAAGAGCCAAGTACTCTCGCAGCACCCAAACTATAATCAAAAGTTGTTTCTAGTGGGCCTGGAGTCAGGAGTACCTGAGTTCAAATCCTCAGACAGTTACCTAGTTGTGTGGCCTTAAAAAACATAAAAAAAAAAGTTGTTTCCAATCAAGTCAGACCCTGGGGTAAATTGGATCTGGAAAGGCTTGTGAGAAGGATCTTTTATACAATATACCCCTCACTACAATAAACATAATGTACAAATTATGCCACTACTAACATGATTGACTTGGTCTTTATTGAGACAAAGTGATGCAGGGAATCATGGGCATAGGGGAACATTGTAATTAATTGGAAACAAATTTTGTAAATCTTTAGTTTGCACTGTTAAAAATTTGTAATCCTATTGATCCTCTTAACCTTCTGTTAAAACTTTACTTTGATCTCCAGTCTGATTTTGGCCATGCTCTCTTTGGTAAAGCTAAGCTAGCTTATTCAGGTATAGGAAAATCGTCTTGAGACCACCCTGTCCAGAAATCTAACTCTCCTATGCGAGACCCCACCCTCACCCCTGCAACTCTCAAAAAGCAAATGGAGGACTTGCACAACTCCCAAAACATCGCCTTTTCCCATGGACTCTGAGAGGATGTTTAAAGATATTCTGGTGGGTAATTCCTGCCTATTGATTTAGCAACTGGTTTACCTGGTTAATTTGCAATACTACAATCCAAATGGCTTTTAATTTCTCTTAACTTTTTTCTATCTCTTTGTCTTGTAATGACTTCTTAATAAATCTCTATTTTTCTTTTTATATTTACATTCCTGTGTCAGCTACTGATTCATCACAGGAAACACTGAGCCCCTGAAACAAAAGGATAATTGTTGTTGTTGTTATTATTAATTCTTAATACTATAAATTTATAATTTAGTCACGATGTATGTAACTTATGATTCCTATAACCAATCTAATCTTGAGTAGTAAACTGGTTTTCAGAGATGACTGTAGAAAAACTTTGGCTTAGAGATTCTAGGGGGATAAATACAAATTATTGCTCAGGGTTATAATATTAAAAGGTTAAATAAATGATTACCTATAAAACATAGGTATATAATTTCAGTATTTTAGAATACTGTCCAATCTGAGGGTAAATATTTCAATACATAAATAATAAGAAATTGATAAATAGGGCTCCTTTTTTCTGATAAACAAGAATTTTGGGGAGAAATTGGTTTTTTTGACCAAGGAGAAGAAATCCAGACTACACATAAACCAGAAGTAGCATGCAGATTCACGAATGTTATTAACTAGATTATGCAAAATCAGTCCATGAACACCCTTAAAGAGAAAGAGGCAACTGTAATGTTGTTGATGTATGCATTTTCCTTATTTCTAAAAACTGTATTTGAGTAGTTTTAATTATTAAGGTCTAAATATTATATTTATGATCATATCAAACAAAAACATTGAAAATGTGAAAATGAAGAGTACACAATGCATGTCACAGAACAGTGCTGATTCTTTATATGATCAGGTCATGTTGCCTAATGAACCTTTTCTTCCTGGAATATAAAACATACCCATTCATGAAAATTTTTCAAAACAGATTCATAAACTCATTTCCCCTAAGTCTTTCATGATTCATGAAGGAGTCTGTAGAGAAAGATTCTAGGATATGGAGAGAAGGTTAAGAAGCTTCAAAAGCTCACTTAATGGAAAATTTTATACCTCCCTCTCTACCAAAATCTTGGAAAATCTCTTTAACTTGGTTTCTGAAGGGAAATACCAAAATCTTTGGTATTTGGGGTGGAGCTAATCTTACTTTACCTTCATTCCCAGATAATTCTAGAATTGATCATTTCCAAATCTAAAGGGTTTACCATCTTTTCAACACTAGACTACCTCTACTGAACATGATTAACTCTCATCTATGAAATTGTTTAACACATTTCATGTTAAATAAAAAGGAACTCGATGATGTAATAAATGTTTTATATTCAATAAGATAATCATCATATTTCATACTCTCATTCCTAAAGAGTGTCTGCTCTGATCCTTCAAAAATGACCTGCAAGTAGCCTAGCAATAATGTTAACTCTATATAGGCTTTTTTCTTTGCTCAGTTAATCACACATTCAATTTGCCTATCTTCTTGCCCATGTGCATTATAATGCAAATCAATTCAAGTAGAGATGAGAAAGCTTAGTAAGACCCGCCTGGCAAGCAAACTTGCTTTTTTCTTTTCTTAAAGTGAGCCAAGCTCATGAGTTAGAGAGGAGCTAAATTACAATCACAGAAGGATTTAATAGCCAGTTTAACACACACACACACACACACACACACACACACACACACACACACACAAACACATCCAAATTAAGTATAACTTAGTATTCAAGCTGAAAGGGGGGGGGTGGAGGTCCTTATTGATTAACTCTAAACATTCCAAGCCTCATAAGCTAAGAGGACATTTTGGAATCCGAATTTTTGCCCTTCTTTCTTCTATTCCTGTTACCTAGTCACTAAAGGGGAAGGCTCCCTAGGTTGTGTTCCTACTGCTATTTCAGAAGGGCAACCTCTCCCCACCTGTTCCTTGGACTGCTTCAGTTCTCTCTCTGTCTTTCTCTTCTCTAACTTCCTCTAGTAAAAGCAATAATAAAATTTAAATGAATAAAAACAATTTAAAGGAATAAAACAATTCTGGATCAAATTCCCTCAAACAATTCTGAGCTAAATATATTCTTGTTTAAACTTTTGACTTGAAAATAGCTTCCTCTGAGTATAAAATGAGTTTTTCATTCCAGAAAAATGTGGGTAAGACATGTGAGAAGTGGAGGGGTGCAAATTAGAGAAAACAATGCTAGGGCACAAACTCATTAGAGTTGGAAAGACATGGGCAGTTAGGTGGCATGGTGAATAGAGCATTGGGCTTGAAATCAGGAAGATTTATCCTCATGAGTTCAATTCTGGCCTCAGATACCTACTAGCTGTGTGACTGTAGGCAAATAACTTAACCTAGTTTGCTTTGGTTCCTCATCAGTAAAATGAAATGAAGAAAGAAAAGACAACACTCCAGTACCATTGTGAAGAAAACTTGAAATTGGAGTTATGAAGACGTGGATATGACTGAAATGACACAATAAGAAGTTTATGCTCTACTCTCAACCCTCATAACAATACGTGATAGTACATCCAGTGGTGGTGAGAAGTATCCATGAACATTTTAACTGTTTGGAGACTATAAGACTATGCTCTGTTTGAGGACAGAATATGTAAAAAACCATGTTTTTTTTTTTTTACTGTTATCATCACCTTCTGTCCTGCCAGTCTAAAAAAAGATGAGAGTGAAAAAGTTCTTACCTTCAGGGAAGACAAAAAAATTAGCTTCACTGGATAAAACAAGGAATGTGTCATGACCCACAAGCAACTTTTTGACAGGTCATTAGTAACAGGTTGTATGCTTTCAGCCATGTCCAACTCTTTGTTGATCCCATTTGGGGTTTTCTTGGCAAAGATACCAGAATGGCTTGCCATTTTCTTCTCATGTTAGAGATAAGGAACTGAGGTGAACAAGCTTCAGTGATTGACCCAGGGTCTCACAACTAATGAGTGTCTAAGGCCAGATTTGAACTCCAGAAGATGAGTCCTCCTGATTCTAGTTCCAGTCTAGTTGCCTCTATTAAATGCATAGGTTTTTGTGGTAAGTTCTCATGGATGCCATAAGGTTCAGTGCCCATTTAATTGGTGATCATGATGAAATGTAAAAATGTTTTGTGTGGTCTAATTTCAGGTTCGAATGTGTGGTTAATTCATGAAAGACTTGACTCTGTCCCAGAAATATTTAGGGACAAAAAAAAGAGGTTTATTTACTTATTACTGTGGTTAGCTGAAGCTAAGGGAAAGAGAAATTACAGTCAGTTGGGGTACTTGGAAGGAACTGATGTCCTAAGAGGATTAGCCTTAGCAGCAGCAGGAACAGGAGCCATCAAGGGATCGATCGTTGGTTGGTTGGTTTTTGTCCTTCTTATTGAGGAAGACCAAAATGTCATCACTATATTAGAGACAAATTGCAATGTGTCTGACTGTGACTGATCAGACCAAGTACAAGCAGATCAGATCAGTACAAGCTCAGAATGCTCTACCACAGGTTGGGCATAAATAGTCTATGTGAACACCTCAAGTATTTACTCTAAACTTAGGGATGTCACTTTTCCTTTGAGCTACTTCAATGCTGCCTTCCTCATAGAGTGCAGCACCTCAGTCATGTGTCAGTGTCTCCCATGCTACACAATCAATTCTAAATTTTTTAAATGAAATTATTCATTCATTTATTTAAGGTAATAGGGTTAAGTGACTTGCCCAAAGTCACAGAGCTAAAAAATTATTAAGTGTCTGAGGCTGGATTTGAACTCAGATCCTCCTGACTCCAGGCCCAGTGCTCTCTCTACTTTGGCAGCTAACTGCCCCAATATTGAATTTCTTAAGAGAGACCTTTAAGGTATTCCAATATCACTTCTTCTGACCCCCTGTGAGCACTTTCCCTGTGTCTTTTTGGCAAACATATATATGGGCATTGTAACAGAGTGGCCAGTCCATCATCATCATAGTTCTGTTCTTGGTAGTAATGTTTGAATGCTTAGCAGTTTAGCTCAAGAAAGGCCCTCAGTGTCTGTTATCCTCTCCTTCCAGGTGTTCTCCAGAATCTTCCTAGGACAATTTAAATGAAAGTGATCCAGTTTCCTGAAATAGCACCATGACCAGGTTTCACAGGCATATAGCAATGAAGTCAGCCCAACGACTCTGTAGACCTTCACTTTGGTAGTTAGTCTAATACCTCTTCTCTCACACACTTTCTTTTGGATCTCCCAAATACTGAGCTAGTTCTGGCTATGTGAATGTCAATCTTATTGTCATGTACTTCCCTGGAAAGGACACTACCAATGTAAATGAACTTGTCCACAGTACTCAAAACTTCTCCATTTGCTGTAATTGATGGTTCCACATATGGATGGTATGTTTCTGGCTGATGGAGCACCTGGGTTTTCTTGAGTTATTATGAGTTGTTAAATTCATAATAGTCATAAAATGTCTATATCTACTCATAGCTTCCTCTGAACCTAAAAGTGCATTTTTCATTCCAAAAAAATGTGGGTAAGATATGTGAGAAGTGGTTTTAGGTCCAACAGACCTGAAATATGTCTTGACCCATTTCAATATGTCATTGAACAGCATTTGTTGCAAGAAAACTCAGCAGGTTTCTATCCAAATATCAGCCCTGAGTGAAATAAGACTGACACACAAAGCCCAACTTACTAAAGTTAGAACTAGATATACATTTTTCTGGAGTGGACACAGTGAAGGGGAGTACTGCAAAGCTGGGGTGGGTTTTGTGATCAAAACTAATCTAGTCAAGAATTTTATATGCCTACCAAAGGAATGAATGACAGGCTCAGGACAATGAGATTGACATTTGTAGGAAAATGCCATACAACTATCATCAGTGTCTATGTTCCCACCATGATGAGCCCTGATGAAATCAAATTAAAATTTAAGAAGATCTGAAGATCATCAGGGGATAAGTCATAAGATATAGGGGCATGAGATTTTATATGGGGGAGAATCACACTCCTAAAAGGGACCTAATCTCTAAAAGGGAGAAGGCAACTCAATGGAGGAAGAAGTGAGTTTTTACAGGAAGATGAGGTAAATGGGAGGGTGGGGACTAAGTGAACAAAGATGCAGAAATGAAGGATGTAGCTCAAACATTTAATCCTTTCAGGCTAGGGCAAGGATCCATTGTTTTGTTGATTGGGGCTTGTCTTGTGCCAAGGGGCAGGGATTAAGAGTCCTTGCCAGGGAAGAGCAAGGTACTTTACTAAAGATTATTGTTGTCCTCTTAATAGCTTAGACAATGTTGAAATATGATAAATTTTCATCATTCCCCATATAGTATAAGGAAGACATATAATATTCCAAACTACTGAACTTCTGATTCAAGGAATCAATTGCTATTTTCCTCACTTTATATTGTATATCCTATTCAAACAGGAAACTAGACCACACCCCAAAAGTTTTTACACTTCATCAATACTGTATCATCAATATGATATAAAAATGAGGAAAATAGGAACCAATTCCTCAGATCAGAAGTTCAGTAATACCAAGTTAAAATTACATAGTTATTAAAGTTTGGAATATTGAATGTCTTCCTTACACTCTTTGGGAAATGATGAAAATTTACTACATAACAAAGTATCATAATAAAATAAATTAAAATATAAATGATATTAAATTTCTAACTGAAATGAATAATTATTTGATATACTCATTTAAATTATAAGCATTTTTATTAAATTACTAGAAGAATTATAATTTTGTATAGCTGATTCAAGATTTTTATAATTTTTCTCTATTCACTTTATTGTAGGTATATTTAATTTTCTGGAGAATTTTCAGACTAAGAAATTCCCTAGCATGTGTGATTCATGAAATCACAAATCTCAAGGAATACTGATAAAAGTTTAACAATCAACTCTCTTGCTTCTTTCAGTGTTGCAGATTGGCAACTCTTCCACTTATAATTTTAGAATAAGATACTGAAAAGATAAACAGCTTGTCCTCTCCTGCATACTAACTATATGGAAGTGCGAGTTTCACTGTTCTGAACTTTCAAATTTGTATGGATAGATATGCATAGGCAACCTTTTCTGTTGACCTTATTAAGAGCACTCTAGTAATTATAATGCATAGAAGGTATTTTAAGAAACAAAGGATTAGACTTTTGTTGTTATTGTTGTTCTATTTTGTCTTGATTAAGTGTCTAGCCCAAGGTCACACACTTAATAAGTATCAAGTGTCTGAGATAAGATTTGAACACAGGTCCTCCAGATTGAAGACTCTATTCACTGAGCCACCTAGCTGCTTCACAACCTGGCCTGTCTCCAGTCATCCTGATCCATATCTGTCCCCTGGCTTGAGAAAAGAAACTCTTGGAAAGGGGATGCCTTATGCTGATCTATATTGAGTGACAGAAATAAAGTGATCTTGGAAAACTTTGCAGAATGTTGTGGATATAGGGAAACCTGGGAGACTCTATTAATATGTTTTCTTCTACTTTTCCTTGAGAAAAGGAATCATTACTAGTCAAGATGGTGAACTTGACAATAGACTATTCAGCAATGGTGTCAAACTCAAATAGAATCAAAGACCACTAAACTGTATATAAGAATTTCTGTATTACATTATTGACTTAGCAAATCGCAGGTTAACATCATCCATGTTTTATTATATTTTCATTTGCCAATATTTTCAAATTATATTTTAAGTTGGTTCAGACCAGACTGGGGAATGTTGTGGACCACATGTGGCCAGTCACTATTTTTGATAACTTTGTTCTATAGTGACAAGTTTTCATTAATACAAGAAGATGGGATAGAGTAGATTTCTTTGGGCCATACAGACTATTATTTATCCCTTGTTCTTGCCATGCAGTGAGTACCACTTCTTTCCCATCATATTACTACTTCAATAACAAGACAATAACATCTACTATATACATATATTGCTTTAAGCTTTTCATATGAAAAAATATATTTCAATATGTGTATATTTTTTATAGAAAAGGATTCTAGTGGGTACAATGGAAGTAGAAATTTGAGAGAACTGCAAAGGTTAGGACTGAGTTCAATAGAGATAGATTATGAGATGAAAAAGTAGAAAGAAAACATTTTTGGCTGATTTACCGTAAATCACATGAATGAGGAGATCAGGACAAGGTCCCAAGTACATAGGATTCTTTTATGACAAAGCACAGAGTCAGTGGAGGGTAATGGTGACAGCCTGAATGCCTGGTTATTCCAAACACAGGATAGCTAGTAGAGGCAATGGGAACAAGATCATGTGTACTGATAAATGCATCAATAAAGAAATAGTGTTAGTCAGTAAAACCTAAAATTTATATATCCTAACTATATAGAATCAATGACAAGCTATGTAACCTCTCATGGAAGTCAGAATACTTAGTTTTTAGTCATTCTTCTATTAGTAAAACAATGAATAAGTGAATGGCCATTATTAAGCCTTGGCTGAATCAGGGAACTAAAGGTTTAGGCTGTTGACATTCCTTCTTAGTCCAGAATGCAAAGCAGTTACATGAGAACCTCCAGGATCTCATTCTTGGACTGTGGAAAATGATGGACAACTCATGTGAAGGAATTGCTCAATTGAATCTCCTTGAGGTGTCTTCTGTGCATGTTCTTGTGGAGCATGCTTCTGATACAGCTAAATAAATCTTTTCTAAAATATAGAATTGTCTCATTTTATTCCATTAATGAAACTGAACTACCAGGGTTTTGTGCTTACTCAGACCCAGTCTAGAACAGATCTTTATTTCTTAAATGACATTAGGCAAATCACTTGAAAATCTCTCAGGGTATGGTGAAGTAGGTTGCAAGATGTCCCAAAAGAATTAAAAAAACTCAGACTATCTTCAAATTCAAGCAAAAAGTATTTATTTTTCAATTGAGGTGATGTTCTCCAGCAAGCTTCTCCTTTGAGGAATGAGCAGTCCCAGTGGAGGGAGTTGGCTTTTTAAAGAGAAGAGTTGAGATAATCAGGAATATATGTAGATGGGGGGTGGTAGCTCAGAGACTTACACTTTTCAGACTAGGGTAAGAATTTATTGTCTTGTTTATAGGGGACTTGTCTTTCCTATGAGTTCTTATCAGGGGGCCAGGTCCTTTACTTAATTTCAATTATCTCATCAATAATTCCATCCATAAATCAAGATGTACTAAATGATCTTTAAAGTCCTTTCCAACTCTAAACTATGGTCTTCTAATCGACCCATATTTAATCTTTGTATCAAGGAAGGCTAGTCCTAAGTAAAATCTTGAAGTTAGACAAAATTTGCATTTGTTATTCTATCATTACTTAACCTCTGTCCCTCCAGGTGAATTAATGCTGTCCCCAGGACCCCCAATCAGACTAATGCTTCCAGCTTATTTAGAATTTTTCCCTCATACCTCCTTAGGTTCACTGATTATATTTCTTGTTCTTTCAAAGTCAAACTATTTACTTTCCAACATGACATCTCCTTATTGAGAGGAGGAGGAGGAAAGAAAGAAAGAAAGAAAGAAAGAAAGAAAGAAAGAAAGAAAGAAAGAAAGAAAGAAAGAAAGAAAGAAGAAAGAAACTTAGGTAGAGAATCCTACCTTCCTTCTTTTTGTTCTTTTTCTTTCTTCTTTTTCTTTCCTTCCTTCTGTCCACATTAAGGTATCACACCTTTACCTGCAGGCTCTGTCCAAAGGAATATAAATTTTGATCATTGAAACTTGCTAGTATATTTTGGGGTTTATCAACCCAAAATCACTCTGGTTCTCATTGATTGACCAACAGTAGGTCACAGACCAACCCCATTTGATCTTCATTTAGACCCCAACTGGCTCAGAATGAATGTAAATAGTGTTTATTTCTGTTTTGGTCAGAAACCCAAGGGTCTTCCCCTCCTGGATTGATTTTTTTTGTGCTAAGAAAAGAAGTCAATCTTTGCTTCTTTTCTTCCTTACTTAACTTAATTACTCAATGGGCATTGCCTAAGTCAAACTGAAACCTGTTAAAGACCTTAGCTTAATAAAGGCAAAAGGAATGCTGCATCCAGGGTCATCTTTAGTCATACAGATCCATATTTGACCACTGGATCCAGATGACTATGGAGGAGATAATAGGGCTGGTGACTTTGTATAGTCCTCCCTCACTTAAATCCAATTGACTTGCATGTCATGGCATCACCTTCCTGATGGCATGATCCTCTTTGAGAATGAAGGAAAAGCAATGATTTCAGCAGGATATTCATGGAAATATTTTTATTAAAAAAGGAGCTATGGCTAACCAGTGGCAAAGATAATTTTTGCTTTGGGGCTTTTTTGACATTCATGCCAAAGCCTGTGCCTGTGTAGGCAAATATTTTCTTAGTGTTTAATAAACTCATAGGTTTGTGACCATTTTAGGAAGATAAAAGGAATGTTGTATTTTAGAAAAATGGTTTGCTAAAGCTTAATGGAAGAAACTGCTCCTAAAAGAAATAGTTGACCTCACTAGGAAGAAGAATTAGAGAGAGAAAGTTTACTGGAGACAGAGAACAGAATAGAAGTAACAAAGAGGAAGCAGGTATTCCTATGGTCCCATATTTCCTAAGTCCTACACACACACACACACACACATATACAAGAACCAAGGCATTCCATTCATCTTCATTTGGAGCTGATCATGTATTATAAAAAGTTACTCCTCCAGATGGTTCCAGAATATGGAACTGGAGCATGGTTCTAAGGTTCAGCATATATTCTAGAGGAACCAAACCTCTATAACTTTCCTCAGATAAAATTGTCCTCTTTTACAAGAATGGAGTCAAATTGATGAAGCTTTAGTAGTACAATATGGGGGTAGGGAGGGCTGAAAAATCATAAGATTTATCAGAAATCTGTTTTATGATTATTCCCTCCCTCCCCTCAGTTTTACAACGAAAATAACTAAGTCTCATAGAAGTTAAATGACTTGGCACAATTGAAGCAGAGCCACAATTTAGTCTTTTGAATCCTAATCTGGTGCTCTTTCCTGTTTATTATGTTGTTAACTTACTCAAAGTCGTGCTTGGCAAATTCTGAGTTGGTTTCCTATTAACTAAATAGGAGCCAGGTCAAACTGTGTTCAAAATGACCTGACACAAAAATGATCTGCTTGAATAATGACCCAACATCATTACACCCAAATACGTTATTCGATATCCTCATCCTGCAGTGGGGTGTCCCTCTCACAAATTATGACACATGGAAAATTAACTTCTTGTGAATATCATTTTGTAAATTGTTCCCTTTTTGTAAATGAACTGGTACTTTGGTGCCTTGCAAAATGTAGTTTTTCTATGCTAGAGTTTAATTGGCAGCTTATTTCTGTAGTACAAGTCATTCATTCTTCATCAGGAGTAGTTGTAGCTTCTGAATTTTCCATGATGGTCTAAACCTAAAGGACCAATTTTTAAAAAATTCTGAATATCCCAATGGCACATAGCTGCATTGGGCATGAATATTAAAAAGGGTGAGAGCATAAAGCCCTTGGTGGCAAGTCCCGTCAAGAGAGGCCACAGGAGTACATTCAAAATATGACTAGGATTCTATTGTGGGATTAATTAGTAGAAAGCCATGGAGTGAGCTTTATAGTGAGGATAGTTTTCCCAGGAAGCTTTGGTCACAAGATTCTGTCAGTTCCACATTTTCTCAGCTTGGAGCCACTATTTGAAGGAAAAAGCACCTGGACGTGGTGGAAGAGGAAGGAGACAGAGGAGGAGGATTCTGGATGATCCTACTCTCTTTATCATCCCTCTTTGCCAGCCATCACATCAGACTAGCTACTTCTTCTGAGCAAGCCTTTCTCTTTTCCAAGACTGACACCATTATAGAATTCTATTCTTAAGCTTCGGATCAAGTAAGGTGGCTAAGAAATAAAGGATGAATCTTTTTTAACTTAGAAATTTTTCTATCATTGTCAGTTTGGTAAGAGGGGGAAAAAAATCCACATTCCTCACAGCAGAAATAAAACTCTCCTTTGCAAAAATCCTATGATGCTTTTCAGTGTGTTGCTTAGAAGTGAAGAAAGGGCTTATTTCATGGATATCACCCTGATTTTCACTGAGATTTATTTTCAATGACACCTGAAGATTACACATAAACCCTCTTGCCAGTGTAGCAGAACGGCCCTGCCGCCTGAGCCATTAAAAGGGAACAGAACCAGCTGCAGATTCCCAGTCACCAGATTGTACAGTATGGAGTACAGTCAGTGGATTCATCACAGACCTAATTAGAAAGTCTTCCTGTTTTCAGCACAGCAAGTGCTGCTGCCGGTTGCCTTCAGTGAACGAAAACCTTCATTTTATACTCCCCATCTTCTAGTTGATAAAAAACACTTCCTTCTACTTTCTTTCTTGCCACCTTTACCTAAGAACATTTCATGGAACAAAAGTGTGTCTATCCTAAAATAATGTATTCCACTGAGCATCCAATTATGAACAAGACTGTTTAATTGGCACATGATCATTTCTACCAAACTGATCTCATTAGCAGGTTTCTATCATATTCCAAAGCACATGTTTTCTAGTAGTTGAAACTTCTCCTTTGTCCATCTGACCTTTTTTTCTGTTTAAGAACTTAGGGTTTGGGGTTTCCATAGAACTCTTGCCTTGGTTGATTTCACTGGGAAGGACACACTTGTCTTTTTCCCTGGGCATTTCACTATGACCTGGCCTTTTAGATGAGTAATTGGATTGCAAATTTTGTGTTTCTGCCACATGTTTATCAATAAGGAATTCTTTAGAGGAAAATGTAGTCTGTATTATACTTGCATTCTGTACAGGCAAACTGCAAAGCATAGGAAATAAGTTTCATGGACAACATTGTTTTAATTATGAGTGACACCAAGATAAATCAACCCCACTAAGAAAGGTCTACCTAACCTCCCTGGGTTGCTCTGAGGAATCACTTTGTGAGTGATTTAAGTATCATAATACTTTACAATATTTGAATGTTGTGAATACTTATTATTGTTATTCAACTGGTACTTTAGAAGCATAATAGTCATCTGATTATCAATTATTAACACACATGTAAAAACTTGGTGTAAACATATACCTTAATAACTCTCAGATTGACAGAGGGCCCCACTGGGACTCTCTCAGAGACCTTTGTCTCATTGAGTAGACTCCCTATGGAGGGGAGAGACATGGATGTGGCCAAAAGGAGAGATAGCTTGTCATATGTATGCATCATTGTATAGAACTACCAAAGTGAGAAGGTCACGTGTACATCTGACCACTATTTAGTAATCTAAAGGCATAATGGTGATATGGATTTTAGAGAGATATCTTTAATACAATGAAGATAATAATATTCACAGAATCACAGAATACCCACAGGCTGATAGAATCTCAAAGTTAAAAAGTACTTAGGAGAAAGTAGATTATACTATTTAACTGAAGAGAAATCGTCTTTGCAACATCCATAATTGGTCATCTGCACTTTGCTTAAAATCATTTAGTCCATCATTGCATGTTAAGAAAGTCTATATTCTGCTTTTGGACAATTCATCATCTTAGAAAGTTTCCATTTTCTGTTCACTGCCCACTATTTCTGCCTTCAGGGGCCTCTCAGAATAAGTTTAATTCTTCTTCCACCTTAAAACAAACAAAATAAAATTTGAAAACACCTGTCATATTCCAGCTAGGTCTTTTATTCTTCAAGGTAACTCTCCCATGTACCTTTTGAATATGTTTTTTAGTTTAGTGTACAATAATAGATAGAAAAACAGTAATCTTACCATCCTGTTGAATAGTCTCCTCTGGATCCTTTTTTCTTTTTCAATGTCTTGCCTAAAGTTTGACTCTCAGAGTTGAATATGCTATTCCAGGTGTGGTTTGGCTGAGGAAGATTAAACCTTGATACTTGTCTTGTTCTGTATACTTTTTTGTCTCTATGAATGTTCCCTAAAATCAGATTAATCTGCACAAATTCTACTCTAAAATTTCAGAAAAAGGGAGATTACTTTATGTCCTGACAAGTTTTACTGTGCTATAAAAACATCACATGCAATCCTGAGTATAAACGTGCCCTTTGAGAACTCACTAAACCAAATGCTGAGAAGCTCTTCTCTAACTATAGACTGGTCAGTAGATAATTGACTTTGGAGTCATACCACCCCATGAAATAAAGAAAAATATAAAACAACCCAAATTTCACATGTTCAGATTACCCTTCCATTGTATATCGGTAGCAAAAAAGAAAGCAAATGTCACTACTACATGTGAGCCAAGGTCAAGTACCTCAGACTCTCGTTTTATATGGACCAGATTCAATCTTAGTGTCAGCTTCTTAAATTGTCTGTTTTTAACTGATTCTACACCCACTCAACTTTCTTTAGGAAAACTCAGAATTTGGCTCACAGGAATAAAAAAAATCCCTAAATCTTGTTCAAGACTCAAAATATTGATGCTCATGGTACAAAGCAACTTTGATTTTACTCATTAGAAAGAATACAGACAACAACGAAGGATTATTTGTAGTTCATTCACAAATAATACAATTTTCTTCTCTCTTTGATGATTTCTGCCTTTCCCTCAGGAACCTAGCTATACAGTTTTCCAGACTCATGTGTTTTATGAATTTGAGGCTGCTAGAGCTTATTCAAGGTTTTCTTCTCTTGCAGCTCTCTCCTCAGGTTATAGGACTCCTGCCTTATGATACTGTTTTAAGAACTTGAAATTCTTCTTGAAAGAAAATAGATTTAGCATTAGCAGAGAGGCAATTTTATCTTCATTGGATTGACAAGTTTGTATAGATAGATGCGTATCTCCAGAATACTTTGGATAGGCAAAGTCCAGGGATATTTGCTTCTGTATTTCATGGCAAAACCCTTGTAACCACATCTAACTCTGACACTGTGTGATAGACTCCAAATTCAAAGTAAGATGATGTTAATGTACAAGCTGCTTTATTCTCAGGGATCTCTCATTCTCTTTGGCTGGTTTCTGGTCTGTGTTCAGGCCCCATACAAAGGAGAGACTCTAACCTACAATCACTGAATTCAACAGTGCATCTGAATGCATTGAGACTTATTCTTTCTTAATGAGGGAAGAATGAGTCTATAATCATCACATCCAGGATATAGCCTCTTATTTTGCCATAAGATGACAACAAATATGTCTGTACATTCTAGGAGAAGATATGACCAAAGGCTAATTTACCTAAAAATTATTCAAGTTTATCAATTTCTCCAATCAAGGTCTTATAGAAGAATCATAATGTATTTAAATGATAAATAAAATTAATTTTAGATCATGCATAAACTTAATTTAGATGCTACATTAATATTTGGTCATCCTTTTCCAGCAGCCTATGAGTTGGAGATAATTGATCATTGGAATTATAATTATATTTAGATTCTTACTATAAATTAAACCAAGAGATATATCAAAAATGCAGCTAAGTGAAAAGATGATTCCCAGATTTACCTAAACTCATGGTTTAGTAGAACTGATTTCATTTCACAAGATTTCACGGGACACTTGATCACAAACATTTTAAAATTACTGTAAAGATGATAGAAACTTATGTACAACACTTGCTATAAAGGAAGAAGTAGGGAACTTTTATGAGTATGTAGTTGTTTAAGCTTCTTCAAACTAAGTATTAAAGTACATATTGTTTTATGATCACAGAATTTGTTTGGATTTAACTTAACTCTATCATGTTACAGAATAAAAAACTGAGATTTACAAAGTATGACTAAATTCATATTTATTTCTGTTGAAATGTATCATTAAAAGGAGAAGATACAAGAAACTACAAAGTAAATGTTTACTTCACTACTTTGATTTTATAAAGTTTTGTTATTGTTCAGTCATTTCAGTTGTCTGACTCTCTGTGACCCCATTTGTTTTTGTTTATTTGTTTTTTTTTTTTGTTTTTGGCAAAGACAGTAAAGTGATTTATCATTTCTTCTTCAGTTCATTTTACAGATGAAAAAATTGAGGTAAAATGGGTTAAGTCACATATCTAGTGATATCTGAGGTCAAATTTGAACTCAAGTCTTCCTACCTCCAGGTCCAGCATCCCATCCACTGTACCACCTAGTTGCCCTCCTTATAAAGGATAAAGACCCTTTGCTATCTAAGTATTTCAGTCACTTCAATGACTAAATCTTACTAACCACTTGGACATGGTAATCAACCTTTGTGATTTCATTATCAGCATATACTCAGGCTGCTCCTCTTTTCACCCTTTCTATATTCCTCCCTATTCCCCTCATAACACTTCTCTGGATTGGTATTCCCCCTTCTCAGTGTTACCTTCAGAAGGACATAAAGAGCTTTTATTTTCTCCCTTGCCCTTCTTGAGAACAGCATAAAACCCTTCCTTAGATGGCTTTAATTATTACTCTGATAATTGATACTGGGTTATACTCTCTTATTATTCAATATTCCCTTTTCCCAAAAGAAAGTGAAAGTTGGGAAACCACTATGACCCCAGAATTAAATCATCAGGGGAATCTAAATAGGATCAGTTGATAGTCAAAATAAATCAACAACTTAGAAGGATGTTAAGTCTATATGCAGCCCTTGCATTCATATGACAACTTGAGGCATCTACAGAAATAAAGCAGTTTCCAATTACAACTCGGGTAAAACCCAACTATGATATCTGTATCATCTCTTGAGACTTCCCATTACCTTGAAAAACGTGGAAAATTCTTCCACATTTGGTCTGAGCTATTCCTTAATATGATCATATTTGCTTATGTCCTTGGCTGAAATGCCAAAGACAAGACATGTATAGGCAGTTCTGGATCATAGAACTATTAAGACTGTGTGAACATAGCCTAGTAGACCCATCCCTCTTTTATTCTGATAACTCATTACTCATACTAGAAGAAGGTAACTGAAACATTGATTTGATAAACATCTGAGAGCCCAGTTTTCTATTAGGTACTCTAGTAGTGTCTATTTGTTTGGGTGGAGGGTAAATTTCCTAAAATAAATAGAAAATAATTAACAGAAGGAAGTTTCTAGAATTAAAAGGGACTGGGAAAGGCTTTCTATAAAAAGGAAATTTTAGCTCTCCTGAGATCGTCTCCATTTTGATTCCTTGAGGCTTCCCAAGGTTATAGGATCTGCCCCTTTCATAATCCCTTTATCTCCTCATGAATAAAGAGCCTTTTCTTAGTTTGTTCTCTCTGCCCAAGGAGGCCTATCACTGAGTCATTTTTTTTCATTCCATTTTCTGGGTCCTCTATCATCCTGCTTTCATGACAAACATTTTAGGATGTCACAACAATTAAGCAAAAGGAGAACTTACAAGTAAAAAAGTTCTTATGAGTATATCCTCATCTTTCATGACAGCTACAAGCCATAATATATGAAAATATACATACATGCCAAAGGTTTGTATCATGTTATGGACCCCTTTGGCATTATAGTGAAGGCTATGACTCCCTCTTCAGAATTTAAAATGCAAAGTAGAATACATGAGATTAAAAGGCAAATGATTTTATTGAAATGTTACTCCAAAATAAATAAATACATTAATCCCAAGTAAAGAATTCCTAGAAAGTGTAGAGGAGAAGAAAAGAAGGCATTCCTCTGCCATTGGATTTAGGATTATGGATTGGTTAGAGTCCCCTACTTTTCTTCCAGTCAGATTGATGCAGTCCTATTGAACTGATACTTACCATCCCTTTGAGCAGTCCTCCCTTGCATCTAGTTTCTCACTTCTCTCTCAGAAACTTGTTTCTCCTTCCAAGCTCCAACTCAGCTCAAGTTGAGGCCACTGTCCACTTTCATACACCTGAAACCAATGTCCCTAAGGATGTTTCCTCAATTGTAAGATGAGAGAAAACTCAAAATCTCCCAAATCGTTTGAAGTCCTGGCCAAGCCTTCTACCTGGAAAGTGTCAGGTTGGAGTCAGTTATCTAAAAAAAAATTCTCCAGTTACAAAAGTCCATGTTTTTAAGTTCCTTGTCTCTAGATCAAACTTCTTAATTTGTGATTTTGCTTTAAAAACATTTGTTAATTGTGTTTCAATGTAATTGGATCCTTGTGTTTATTTTATTTAAAGCATTCAAAAACACTATTCTGAGAAGGGGTCCACAGGCTTCACTGGACAGCCAAATAAACCAAACTGGTCAAGAAGCAGTACTCTGGGTATACCCTTTCTACTGGGTAAGACTCTCTCCTTTAAAAATCATCTCTGACAAGTTGTCCTCTTGCCTCCATTTACAGAGGTAGATGATGATGAGTCCATAATTTTCATTATAATTTTGAACAGCTCTAATTGCTAAAAAGTTTTTCATTATATTGAGTTTAAATCTTTTTTTTAATGTAACTTGAAGTCATGGGTCACACATACCTTATCCTTGAGGACCAAGTAAAAGAGGTCTCACTCCACATTCCCAAATAAATTTTCTTTATTGTTCTGAAACATGTTTTGAGGTCTAATATATCTTTAGGATCATGCATCCTTAAAGAAATCATGAATTTCTTTTTAAAAATGCATTCTATTTGTGTATTTTTACATAAATTATTTCTATGTATACTCTTTCTAACACATATTCTTTTCCTCTAGTCCAGGAATTGTCTTCCCTTGTTTCAAAGCTTAAAATTTAAGCAAAAACAGCTGATACACAGTGTGTGCAGCATTCTACCCTGATAGTCCCTCAGTTCTCTACTATGAGGAAAGAAATATGTTTCATCATCTGGTATCTGGTTATTAGATTTTCACTTAAGCAGAGTTTGACTTTCTTGTTACTATTGTGCATGTTGTTTTTCTGCTACTACTTTCCTAAGTAATATCAAATAGGGATTCTGAAATTTTCCTGAATTCCCCATTTATCATTTCTTTTTTGTATAATATAATATATAATAAACATAATATAATGTATAATCCCATTATATTTATATGCCAGAATTTTTTAACTATTCCCAAATAATCAGTTACCCATTTAATTTTTCATTCTTAGGCAATATGAAAGTTTTTCTATGAATATTTTAGCAAATATTGGCCCAGTTTCTGTTTCTGACTTCCTAGAGGATTAGGTTCAGTAGTAGGATCACTGAGTCAAAGAGTGTGAAAAGTCTATTCCATATATGGTCCATCCAAAAAGCATTTTATTCCATGAGGTTTTTTTTTTTTAAACAGGGACAGTGAAAAAAATATTAATTGCATATGTAGAGAATGAGGGAGATGGGACTAGACACTAAGCCAAATGAGAAAGTTGGTAGCCTTTAACCTCAATTCAAGTCATTCATGTACTCTTTTAACTGATGTTATTTCAGATGACCTAAGTTGGAATACATTATCCAGAACCAAGGTGATAATTCCACTGTACTTTGCCTTGGTCACACAGCAATGCTGAATTCAATTGTAGCTGGCATACATTTTTGGAGGGATATTAGTAAGCTGAAACACATTCAGAGGATGGTGTTCAGCTTTGTGAGGAAATTAAAACCATATTTTAGGCACCAGACAGGATGGTGTAATTGGCATAACATTTGCCAGGTAATCGGGGGACCTAGTGGCTCACCCTGCATTTATAAAAGTGGGGAAGTGATTTAGGTTGCTTGAGCTTAGTTTAAACAAATTTAAGATACTGAGGTTAGAAAGAGATCATAAAAAAAAGTAAAAAAAAAACCCCACATGTACAAAACTATTCATAGCAACTCTTTTCTTGGTAGAAAAGAATGGAAATTGAGAAGATGACCATTGATTGGGGAATGGATGAACAAGTTATGGTATATGAATGTGATGGAACACTATTGTTAAATGAAAAATGAAGTATGAGACTTCAGAAAAACCTGAAAAGGCTTGCATGAACTGATGCAAACTAAAACGAGCAGATCCGGGAGAACATTATACACATTAAGAGCAATGTTGGGTGATGATCAACTATGATGGACTTGTTCATTTCAGCAGCACAGTACTCAAAGACAAATCTAAAAGACTTGTTATGGAAAATACCATCCATAATCCAGAGAGGGAAATGCAAAGTTTAATTCCAGATCAAAACTTGCTGTCTTCAATTTTTAATAGTTGTCTTATTATGTTGTTTTTTCTCTCTAATATTTTTTTTCTTCCTTTTGGATTTGATTCTTCTTTCACAACATGATTCATAAGATGGATCTCTGTTTTGCATGGTTATACATGTAGAGCCTATATTAGATTGCTTTCTGTCAGGGGGAAGGGGGAAGGAAAGGAAGAAGGGGGAAAAATGTAAAATTCAAAATCTTGTTGAAAACTACTGTTGCCTGTATTAGGAAAAAATAAATTAATTAAAGTGTTTTTTTAAGTTTTTGCAGGGAAATGGGGTTAAGTGGCTTGCCCAAGACCACACAACTAGGAAATTATTTTTAAGTGTCTGAGGTCGGCTTTGAACTCAGGTACTTCTGACTCCAGGGCCAGTGCTCTATCCACTGTGCCACCTAGCCACCCTTAAATTTTTAAATATTTAAAAAATATATTGAGGTTACTCATGATGTTCTTTAAGTTCTCTTCTAATTCTGACATTCCATAATTGTTCTAAGATTAATTGAAACTATAACAATAAACAAAAGAGAAAAAAACCTCAAGGCTAGGGGAACATGACCACCAATTGGAAGGGTTTTCAGGAAGGTGAGAGATTTGCAGTGGGGCAGAAACACAATCCAAGATGGCAGTTTTAAACAGACAAATTTGTATTTACCACAAAATAAAATTCACCAACAATTAGAGTTGAGTTGAAGTGAAATAATACACCATGGTGGCAGGTTCCTTGTCACTAAAATATGTCCAGGCATATGAATAATCATATGGAGGGAATAGTGGAAATGAGGTTTATGTTTCGGGTTGGGATTTATTTGGAGGATTATTATGATTATTTTCCAATTCTGAAGAACTGTGACTTTCACATAAAGAGTTGATTCTTTTTTTTGGTTGGTTTGGTTTTTTTTTTTCAGTTGCAAGAGACCTTGGTTTGAATTAAATCATTTTCCTTTCTAGAATGTGATAATGGCAAGTCTGTCAGCCTCAATTTTTTCATCTTTATATAGAGGCCTTTGGGTACTTCAAAAAGTCACAATGAGAATCCATTGAGATAAAATATATTTTTAAAGTACTAAATAAACTGCAAAAGTTCCCATAAATTACATCTATTTTTATAAATTTTAGTACCTATGATTTCTTTTTATAAAACTCCTAATGAGGAACACTGCATTTATTTAGACTGGCACCTTTTCTGCAACTTCCTCTTTGAAGTGCTATCAGAGGCAAGTGAAGTGATTTGTAGAGGGTCAATATAGCCAGTAAATATCAGAGGCAGAGTTTGAACCCACATCTTCCTAACTCTGACATCACTCCATGTTACTTTTTAAAAAACATTAATGATAATATATTTACTCTGTTGCTTAAAAGTATATGAATATAGCATGCTCAGCAGATGCTCAGGAGAATTTTTTAATGGTCTAGACTGTAATAAATTAATGTCATAAATATTGTATTAAGTAATGTGCTATGGCCTTAAAAAAGTTAGTACCTGTCTAATATTGTCTTGATTAGAGAAATTTAGACCTGATAAATGAACTTAGTGACCTCCTATTCTGAAATCCTTATTATATAGAGAGAAATGTTTTAGCCAAAAAGGAAGTGGCTTGCCCCAGGGCCTACCTTTAGAGAGAAACCTATTCATGAACAGGATAGAGTTAATTCTTCTGTATAATGATTCACCTTCCTTCTTTTGATCATTAGCTAAATGTGCAGTGGTTGTGTCAGCTCCTAATTGTCCAGGTTTCTTTTCTTCATTTTTCTCATTAAAGAGAGGTTTAAAAAATGAGTTCAATATATCAGCCTTTTTAGCAGCATTATTAATACTTGGTCCCTCATTCATTTATTATTGGGTCTTCTTCCCTCTTCTCCATTCCCTAATCTCTTCTTTGCCTGATATAGCAGTAAAAATCTTTTTTGTAACTTTGTTAGTTATGACACTATTCTTGATTGTTCCTTATTGCTTGCACATTTGGATTCTGTGTGTAGAGGTTTGTTCTCCCTTTTCCATTATGAGACAAAGGTTTTATGTTTTTGGTTTCCCTTTGTCAACTATGTTTGGTGTTGTTCATGCCAGTCTCTTTCAGAGGAATATTAATTTGGTTTTTTTTAATTGTATCTTCTCAGGAAACTCCCAAGGCTGGAAAGGACTTCAGAGGCATTCTAGTTCAACCTTTATTTGACCCAGCATCCCTTCTATGACATTGAATGTCTATTATGGCAGTTTTTGATGGAAAACTTCCAATGAGGGGAAAACCCCCCCTTATTTCCTGAGATAGTTAATTTTAGTTTTTCTATAATTCCTGCTTTGATTCTGCTATTGTTACTGTCTCCAGTTGCTGGTAGGACCTTTCTGATAGCTTTGATGGATTTCTCAGTCTCACTGACTGTCTGGACTCTCTCTAATCCAAAAGAGGCATACACCATTGGTTGAGGAAGGGACTTGAGGAATATGACTAATTCCCCGTCCCTCCCCTACAGAAAACTCAAAGCAGTCCTCATCACTTGAAAGTTTCCAAGAAAGACAATCTAGGTGAAGGTATTGCCCCTTCTTTATATCTATGATGTTCTGACTCAGCAGCTGATTAGAACACGTTTTCACCATACTGTATAAATTGACAAATTTTCATGACTGACAAGGAATTTTGCAGATTCTCTCTATATAATCCACCAGGAGAGATAGTCCAAGCATGGTTTGGGAGACTGTTCAGTATTCCCTCGTTCATTGTTTTCATGTATCCTCTCATCTGCAAATTTGATGAGTCTATTTTTTCATTCTTTCATCTGAGTTACTAGTAGATCCCTGAGCATTCCTTTGAGGCTATTTCTCTCTCCAAGCTGACCTCAACCTATTCAAGACTTGGATCTTATGGTTCAATCTGGTTCAAAACCACCTAACTTTATTATCATGCTACACAGCAGACTTTTGTCTACTTGATTTTAGTATCATCCTATACAGTAGACTTTGTCAAATGCTTTGCTAAATCAAGTTGTCATTGAATGCACATTTAAGTGCATACTATGTGTAAAATGCTGTGCTATTTATTGGTTAGAGACAAAGAATGAAATAATAATTCCTACTGTCCAATACAGTTATGCTGTCTTGCCTTCAACATTTTATCTTGATTTCCAAAAGTAAACAGAGATGACGTTTGACATATGTTTTTGAAAAATTTATGATGAATTGCCATGGTGACTGCTTTCCTTTCTGAAGCTTGCAACCTATCCTTTTAATAATACCTTCTAGAGTTTTACCAATAATCAAAGTCAAGTTTACTGGTCTACAATTTGAATCTTCTGTTTTCATCTTAAAAAAAAAAAGAACAGTATTTGTCCTTGTTCAGTCCTATTCAAGGGTGTGCGATAAATAAGGAACTTTGGAGGAAGAAAAGTACACAAGAAACACTTTTAAATTTAATCTACATTATTAGCATTTTTCCATCACTTTCTTAAGTCTAGACAATCAACAAAACAGTATACTTTTCTGATTTCTGAATTGTAAATGCTCATACTGAAAATTTGACAATCAATTTATCATTTCACTTGTGTTATACTCTGTGATCTGGAGCTCTGTCCCTCACCACTTTCAACACCCTAGATTATATTCTATTCAAGGTGACTTGAACTCCTTGAAGGCAGTTAGGAACTCTGCTGCATAGCCTTACTTTTCTTGGTTTGCAACTCCCTCTTAATCATTGTTGTTCTCTTTCCAATTCCAAGGATCATTTTTCATAGAAAACAGTCAAAATAAGAGGTTGGTAATTCTCTTTTATCCTTGTGTTCTGTTTTAATCCCCTCATAAATCTTAAGCAGCTAACCTATTCCTTCTCTGATCTTCTTACCTTCAATGTAATTTAAAATACCAAGTCATTTGTTCCTTGCATTCATTCTCAGTTCTTTCTGGTCTTTACCATTCCCATAATACTTATGTTACTCTTTTACAGTCATTCTACTTTATCTGCTCTAGCTTCCATTTTTAATACAAGTCTTTTAAAATCTGAGTTAAGGGGCAGCTAGATGGCTTAGTGACTAGAGAACTGACCCTGAATTCAGGAGGACTTGAGTTCAATTCCTGTTTCAGCCACTTGAAACTTATTAGCTGTGTGACCTGAGGCAAGTCACTTAACCCTGGTTGTCTTACAAAAAATAGAATGAAAATAAATCTGAGTTAATCAATGAGTTCTCTATGGAATCACATTTAACTCTTTATTCTCTTTCCTTTCCCTTCTGATTAAAATAATTAATGTTTGTACCTTCAGAATTTAATTCTTAAGAACTTCCAAATTCTTTTAAGTTGGCTTCTTTGATGAATTTCAGATAATTGTATCTAAACTTCTGAAGACCCTCTTTAATTTGATCTCTCCAAATCTAAAATATGTTTGCCATGGTGTCTAATTTTGCTTGTTTTCTTCATGATGGATTCTAAAATAGGTGTTGGGAAGTCATTATTAATCTCTAAGGTTCTCGTATGTTTTACTTTTACCAATTCCTCCTCCTCCTAACCCAGAATAACAGTTCTCTTTATCATTTCTTTTTTTTAGGTTTGTTTTTTTTTTTTTTGCAAGGCAAACAGGGTTAAGTGGCTTGCCCAAGGCCACACAGCTAGGTAATTATTAAGTGTCTGAGACCGGATTTGAACCCAGGTACTCCTGACTCCAGGGCAGGTGCTTTATCCACTAAGCCACCTAGCCCCGCCCCTCTCTTTATCAATTCTTCTAAATTTTGAAGAATATGAAATTATCACTGAAGCAAGTTAAGGGTTGATCAACTATTCTATTTGCCTGAGAACATCAACAGATGTTGGCAAAAATGAACTTCTTTATCATCATCATTACTATAACATACCCAGTTTTTCAGTCACATTGTAGATTTTCATTTTCACTTCTCTCCAGATGGTATGTAGTAGCCTTTAGCAACAAAATGATCACTGACAGGAAGAAATGGAGGCAAGTCACCCATGATGGCCAGGAGTGGATGGGTTGTGCTCTATATTATTGAAATGAACATTTTATTAATAATATCGAGAATCCTTTGAAGATCTGATAAATATATTGTATCATCTACCAAAATCCTACCTTGATTTTGATCTTAAGGTGAGCTGATAAGTGCAAGATTATGCCAATGGAAAATAGACACTGACAGCTCTACCAACCTGGAAAATAGAAAGTCAATTTATGAGTTATTCCAAATTTGAAGAGTTTAATTGGAAAAATTTAATCACCAAACAGTAACTTGTAGGAATGAATTTAATTTTATTTTGCTACCATAAAAAATAAAGTTCCTCTTTGAAAGCATAGTCAGTTATGGGGGGGGGGTACTGCTTGAGGGAAAGGGGTAGATTAGCCATATGCCTGAAACTAGAGTTCTTTGGAAATATTTGAAGAAATATGATGTTTTATGTGATCTTAAGGAATGAAATCAGATTGATTATACTATGTATGGTTGGTCAGTACTTGCATCTAAAATAGCTCTAAATACTATGTCAATTTATCTCTCTTCATCCCTCACCCCACCCCCAGGGTCACTAGAAGAATAGAGCTAAAATGAACTTACCAAAAACCATAAAGTTCAACTTGCAGATAAGAAATGGAGACAGCGTAGTTCCCTAGAAGTAGAATTGACTTTGGGTTCAGTTCGCACCTCTGACTCTTACTATCTTCCAGATCTTGAATGATTCATTTAACCTTTTGTATTTCACTTTAATCATCTAAAACTGGAAGGGGTTGATCTCTGAGGTCCTTTACAGCTCTTCAACCATCAGGAAAACCAAGGAAGTAAAATAACTTACCCATAGTCAAAAATTGATATGAGAGGAATCCAGCCCACATCTCTGACTCCTAATTGAACTGAGCATTTCCTTCCTTTGTAGCACAGTGATTCTCAACAGATTGTTGTTCTTTATGTTATTTTGCCATAAACATAGACTTAGACTTGCAGCATTGAAGTTTCAGCCAGTTCTTTCTTGTGGATAGAAATTTAACTTTTCTTAGTTTCTACTTATCTCATTTTTCTTAATTTTCATGACTTCTTTATGTCCTATACACCTCTCTTCTCTGACTTTTTAGGCAAATTCCAAAGAATATCACGAAAGTCTAAATTGTCTTTCTGTCCTATAATTACCATTGGTTTATAAAAGATGAAACTCAAAAAGCATCATATAAATTGGGACTCCAATATCATTTTATAATATGAATGTATTGCCCTTCATAAATAATGTTATCTGACATTTACATTGTGCTTTAAGATTCACATAGGGTTTTGTATACATTTTAGCTGATACT
Organism: Macrotis lagotis; assembly: GCF_037893015.1. Lineage (NCBI taxonomy): Eukaryota > Metazoa > Chordata > Mammalia > Peramelemorphia > Peramelidae > Macrotis > Macrotis lagotis. Next base: position 139,811,868 of record NC_133664.1, on the reverse strand, counting down.
TGGGATAACATGGCAGCATAGGCTGAACTCTAGACTTGGAGTCAGCAAGGACTTGGATTTAAATCCTACAATAAGACACTACTTGTGTGATCATGAGAAAACTTCTACGACTCAGAGTTTTCTTACCTATAAAATGAAAATATCTACTTTTTTTTTACTTCACTGGATTTCTGTGAAGATTAACTAAGATAGCTTGTGTGACTTTGCTACCCTTGAAGCCAGTGGCCTGAGGGGTCAACTAGTTTTTTTGAGAGACATTGTACCCTGCAAATATTACAAATCAGCATGTTTTGTTAATTGTGTAGACTTAAGAAAGTGATTAAGAAAATGTTAATTATACAAATTAAATTTTAAAATAGGTCATACATTTTTATAGAGCTGGTTGTTAAATAGTTACTAGCATACCCCTGTTTATTATCTATATAAATGCTAATTATTATAACTGAATTATTAAAGGACTAGCATTCTCCATTTGTTTTTCTAGTAGTGGATTTTGATTTCTTAGTCATACTTATTCAACCCAACAGCAATAGATTAATTTGAAAGTTAGATTAGCTGACTTTGTGTACTGACAATTTGGGTATTAGTGATAGACTATTCTTGATATTCTTACATTTATCAAGTTAAAACAAAATTTTACTTCTGAGAGATTTCAAGGTCAGTTCTCTTTTCACCAAATTCTAATACATAGTAACATGCAATAGAAAGGTTCCCAGTATTATTTTATTTAATTACATGGAAAGAGTACAAAATCTTCCTAAAAGTGATATCTCAGACAATACTCAGTCTTCCTAATTATGAACAGACTGACTTTAGATCTGGAAACAGACCAATCTTTCTGGTAACCTAGAAGCACAATATTCTGGAATAGAATTTAGTTTGACTTATGCTGTGTCTTTTATAGATGGAAAACAATCAACCCTTAATGAAATCTCAAGGGTCAATTATGTTTAAAATAATACTTGGAATTTAGTTGGGGGAAAATGTGTTGCAAAAGAAATATTTACAGAAAATAAAGAAGTAGTTATTGAAATCTCAATTACATTATCTTTAAAAATTTAAAACTCCAAGTGAAGAACTAACAGTAGGAAGTTTCAAAAATAAAAATGTTGAGTTCAAACATAGAGGGTGAAACCCAGAAAGTTATCTCAGTTCAAAAAAATAAAATATAGTATCTGTGCTGGGTTCATAACTATATCTTTGATAGCAAAGTGACTTTCAACCTATTAACCAATCTTTGTTCCTCTAGTTTAAATCATATAGCTTCCGTGTGACTTTGTACTTGGGACTGCCATATAAAATATTTGACTGGAATACTCAGTCATTTAGGCTAGACAAGAATGCTTTCTTTCTTAAGCATGTATTCACACATACATGCACACGTATATATACAAAAAATGCAAATATACATATATAATACATATGTATGCATATATTTATATATACATCTGTATGCATATATCGATGTAATACATAGTTATATGTGTATATTGATAAAGTTTCTAGAATTTATGTGTATTTTCATTGGTTTTATTAGTTTAACTAAATAAGTACTTATTGAATATCCATTGTATATCTAAAGTGACGTTAGGTGCTCTTACTCTTTGATTTTTAAACGAAACAATTTTTCCTCAACTCCTGGAATCTCAGAAATTGAAGCAACATATCCCTCCCTTCCTCCTCCCTGCAATCATCCCATTGAAATCTTACCCAAAATGTGAGGAGGGGAGGCTAGGGAGGCCAGATTGGATGACCTCAATCTTCTTCGTGAATTGTGTGAAGCATGGGAGTTCAGCTGTGGTTTAGTAGGGTAGCGAAACTAGAGAAGAAAAGTGTTGTAATAATCAGAAAAAGAACTTTAGAGGGTTCTGGGTATGCCTCCTAATTTCACAGATGAAAGTGGAGACATGGAAGGTGAAGCAACTTGCCTGCTTCAGAGAAGAGACAAGGCCAGAACCCAGAAATCATGATTCCTGTAGTAGTACTGATTCTAGTCTCCCAAACAAAGTCACTTAGTTTAACTCTCAAATTGCAAACATAGTTTTTAAGTCAATAATTCATATGCTATTTAAAAGTTATATTTGCTTATTCACTAAAATAAGACATCTATCTCTATTTGTTAATTTTTTGCCATTAGTTTACATTATTGGGCATATTTAGATATTATGAAACTAGATTTAAGGTATGATGAATTTGCCTATTTATTATCACCTATTTGTGCCTGACTTGCAATATCTATAAGTGATTTCAGGTCTTGGTGAATAAGAAATTCAAACAGAATCTTATAGACAATAAGCTCAATAATACCTTGTTGATAAAGTTGATGAAAGACTGCAATTCAGTCTGATCCCATTATAAATAAATAAAATAAAAGATAATGGGGTACAAGTATGAAAGCGTTGACTCAGTAGTCAGAGGACATGGGTTCAAATACTACTTCTGATGGCACTTCATGTGAAATCTCAACCCCATTTTGGAAAGCCTGTGGTCGCCTGTGAGTTGACTGAATGCTTTAGTAGATGAAGCTGAGCTGCCCCAGAGCTCTCACTAAAATGGCAAATCAAAATGTATTTTATCTAATGTTTCAATTAAAACTTTTAAAAGTAAAATTGGGAAGCCCTAGGCTAGATGATCTCTGAGATCCTTTCTAGTTCTAGACCTATGGAAATATGAAATATAATCTTTATTAGCTCCATAGCTGATTAACAAATTGATTAAAATATGGTATTTTTATTGATAGCAACACTCTGCCCCAATCATGATGACTTGTAGTCATGTTTTGTTCCTGCCTCTTCCTCACACTCCTTTCTGCTAATCCTGCTTCAGTAATGTTTCTCAAATTTGTTCCTTCCTTTCTACTCCTGCTTTGACTTTTTGAATTTAGGTTCTCATCATCTCTTCCCTGTAGTTTTTAATGGCTTCCTAACTGGGCTTTTTATTTTTTTTCACTCAATTATTCTAATGATCTTTCTGCCTGAGAAATCTCTATGAATTTTAAAGTCCTACATGACCGTAAATTTTTATAATAGTTATTAGTATTCCTAAGAAACAAGTCTAATCAAAATGCTAAACTTGCTTCCATCCCATTGTCTACTTTGTAAACAATTTATCTTGTCATTTGAAGTTTTCCCTTTATTCCAGCTTATCTTTCCATTCTTAAAATTCATTCTTCATATAATCTGTTATAGCCAAACTGAACTACTCAGTGTCCTCAATTTATATACAATCTTTCTTTGGGGGGTTTCACAAGGCAATGGGGTTAAGTGACTTGTCCAAGGTCACACAGCTAGGTAATTATTATGTGTCTGAGGTTGGATTTGAACTCAGGTCCTTCTGACTCCAGGGCCAGGTCTATATCCACTGCACCATCTAGCTGCCCCTACATTCTATCTTCATGCATTATCTGGCTTTGCTTATTCTATTACATCTGCCTGCAATGGATTTCCCATTTTCCCCTTTTTTCTTTGCTTTCTCCACCTTTTCCCCTATCCCATCTCTCCTTTGCTTCCAGACACAACCCAGATAGGGTAATAGACCTCCTCTAAAAAATCTTCCTTGACCTCTTCAAGCTAATGATCTTTCCCTCCTTGCATTTCTCATAGCAATGAGTGCAGACTTCTTTGCTCTCATCACATTCTGTCTTGTGTCACTTTTATTTGCAAACCTATTTTATTTATACTATTAGTCTTAACTATTGTGTATCTTCCATTTCCCCAACATCCAAAAAAATGCTTTGCATATATTAGACATTTAATAAATGAAATGAATTGAAGAAGTCAACTCCTTCAAGGTTAGGGAACCTGGGTGGTACAGTGAAAGGAGTGCCAGATTTGGTGTCAGGAAGACTTATCTTCCTGAGTTCAGTCATGGCCTCAGACACTCACTAGCTATGAATGTCACTCAACCCTATTTGTCTCAGTTTCCTCATCTGTAAAAGGAGTTAGAGAAGAAAATGGCAAGCCTCTCCAATATCTCTGTCAAGAAAACTCCAAATGGGGTCACAAAGAGTCAGATGCAGCTAAAACTGAACAAAAACAAAACAATAAACTTTAAAATGTAATGTCCCATTAGTATAATATATGGATAAGAACATCTTAGAAGGTGTTTGTTATTTTTTAAAAAAGTATTGATTGTCAAAAAATGAAAAGATATGCAAAATTGAGAAGACAGAGAACTCAAAATACTTTGAACCACATTAACCCATTCCCACCCTTACAAAAAAAAGTGGTTTGAATATTTGGAAAAGTAAAGCAATAGACTAAAATTAAAGGGGAGGGGGAGAATTTAAAAGAATGTAATACATATCAGGTGAAGATAGATACTAGAGAAAATTGGACAACTAATAAATGAGGGAAAGCATGAAATTAATGATGATTCTAAAAAGGTTGATATATTGAGCTCATTTTTTAAAGTCTTTAAAAAGAATAATGAAGAAGAGGAATTTAAACAAGGAGGAACTAATGAAGACACCGTGAAAACAGCTAATGAAAATATACTGAGAAGGAAAATGTAGCTTATATTTAAAAAAATGTGTGAGGGAGGAATATAGTTTTGTTAATTAAAAAAATGCATTTAATTAAAAAAATTAAATATAAAAGGAAACTATTAAAAATAGGGGATTATAATGGCATCTACTTCATAAGATTATTGGGAGGATCAAATGAGAAGAATATATGGAAAGGGGTTCTGTAAATCATAACATATTATGTTAAAAATTACTGCAAAAGATAACATTTAAAGAATTATTTTTTTTAAATCAAAGTCAGCCCTAGTCTCTCAAGGGCTTCATAGTTTGGACTAGCAATCCTCTTGCTTGCCTTGAAATACAAAGACAAATTATATGATGAGGATTACCTAGAAGTGAAAATTTGCAGACCATGTGAGAACAGATTCATGGAGAAATAATTCATAAAAGATTAAAATTTGTATGCCCCGGGGTCAGATGTGAGACCAGAAGGGAAAAGATCAAAGGAAAAAGATGTTATATTTAGAGTCAGAAGATCTGGATTCAAATTTTAACTGCCACTTACTAGGACTCCTAGATTGAAAACACTGGATATGTAATATTTACCAAAGGAGCTATACTGAGTGAGTCTGATCATGGAGGGGTTAAAAGGAATAGATGTAGCATATCAGAATTAACCTGAATTACTTATTCCTATAGACTGATATACAAGAAATAGGAACTTTGTAACATTATAACTTTTTTTAAGTAGCAAAAATATATTCTCTCTCCTTTCTACCTTTCCATTTAAAAAGACAGAAAAAGAAAAGTAAAACCCTTTTAATAAATAAGTCAAGCTAGGTGGCGCAGTGGATAGAGCACCAGCCCTGGAATCAGGAGTACCTGAGTTCAAATCTAACCTCAGACACTTAATATTTACCTAGCTGTGTGGCCTTGGGCAAGCCACATTGCCTTGCAAAAACAAACAAACAAAAACAAAAAACCTAAAAACAAATAAATAAGTTAAGAAAAGAAAATTGCCCCAGTGACGATTCTAAAAGTCTTTCTTACTTTGACATTGAAATTATTAACCATCTTTTAAGAGGCAGGTAACATTACTCACTATTGGCATTCTACAGTTGTGACTGGGTATTAACTAGATTTCCAAAGTTTTTCCAAAATTCTTTGTTTTTTTGGTGTTGACAGTTTTGGTTTTGTTTTTGTTATTAGGTTTTTGCAAGGCCATGGGGTTAAGTGATTTGCCCAAGGTCACATAGCTGGGTTATTTATTAAGTGTTGCCACCTAGCTGCTCCAGGGTTATCAGTTCTATACAAATTATTTCCATGGTCCTGCTCACATTGCTCTGCAATATATGCAATATATATATGCAAAACAATCTTTTATATTTTGGAAAAATGGAAGATACACCATAGTTCAGACTAATGGTATAGAAGATTCGTTCAAGGGGGTGGCTAGGTGGTGCAGTGGATAAAGCACTGGACCTGGAGTCAGGAGTACCTGGGTTCAAATCCGGTCTCAGACACTTAATAATTACCTAGCTGTGTGGCCTTTGCCAAGCTACTTAACCCCATTTGCCTTGCAAAAACCTAAAAAAAAAAAAAGATTCATTCAAATCTTCCCAAATTTCTCTAAAGCCATCCCTTTTGTTATTTCTTATGACACAATGCATATATCATTATGCAATAATTTTTCAGCCATTCCTTATTTGCCAGGTAGACTTTTGGTTTCCAGTTATTAGCCATGACAAAAATTAACTATTATAAATATTCTTGTACAGCCAATCCTGTTTGGTTTCTTTTTTATTTCTTTGGGGTATGGGTCTATTTACAGTGTCATTGGTCAAATGACATCTCCAGTATAATGACTTTTTGGTATAGTTACAAATTTATTTCTAGAAATGGTTGCAGTATTTCTCACCTCCATCCACAATGCATTAATGTATCTGTTTTGATTTAGTGTTTCTAGTTTTAGTTTTGTCTTTTTTCACTTTTGACATCTTTAGTAATCTGATGGGTATGAAATACAACCTCAGAGCAACTTTAATTTGTATTTGTCTGATAAGTGATTTGTAAACTTTTTTATGATTAAAGGTAGCTTGAATTTCTAATTCTGAAAACTTTAAATTTCTAATTCTGGACTTATAGTGTAGATTTAAGTGTATTTATGTCTCTTTTTTTAGAAACGGCTTACATGAAAATTTATTTTTTCATGATTTCATAATTGTAATTGGCTTTGTATTACTTTCTCATTCAGTGGAAGGGGAGAATAAAGAGAATATGTAAATAAAATAAAATTGAATTTTAAAAAGAACTATCTGTTCATTTAATTTGAACATCTTTTAACTGAGCAAAGTCCTTTAAGTTTGAGTTGATTTCTTTATATTTTGGAAATGAGACTGATATCAGAGAAACCTATTGAAAACATTTCTTCCTGTTGTTTTCTCTCATATTTAAGCTACATTTGTTTCTTTTGTCTAAAATTATGTAATCAGAATTGTCTGTTTCTTCTTCTACTATTATGATCTTTCTCTGCCTATATGATCACTAGTTCTTCCTACAACCACTGATTCTTCCTTGCTTCTCTAATTTCTTTATGGTATGACCTTTTATATCTTAATCATGTATTTATTTGAAGCTTATGGTATGAGATATTGGTCTAAATTTAATTTCTACCGGTCTAAGATTGAATAGTGAGTTCTTACCCCAGTAACTGATTTCCTTCAGTTTACTAAACACTTAAGTTATGAAACTTATTTACTTCCAGAATTTATTCATTTCACTGATGTTTTTTTAAGCAGTTCCAAATTATTATGATGATGCCTAGTCCTTCTCCACATGGAGAATAGCTTCAGAAACAATCTCTGTAGTGTCCCATTACAGTAGCTTGAGATCTGCTGTTGGATATTATAATTTCACAAAAAACTATACCTTAAATAACTTGTCATGTCATAAACATTTAAGTTCACATTCCCATTCTTTATTTACATGTTAACATAAATGTGAGTATGTATTTTTTGCTAAAGGACACAATTTGGATCTCACCAAATCTTTCTAGTCCTTTTCTGTGCAGAAATCACTGAAATATACATAATGATGGGTTTTTAGAATGTATAGCCAAACTATTACTAAAGCATTTGCAGTGTTTCTTTTTTATAATTGAATATTTCATGAGAAAGGATAACTTTATAATCATTAAAGCATTATATAACTGTAAGTTATTATTATAAGATAGATTATAACTTCATCTTTGGTCTTCAAAGGAGCCTCAAAGGAAAATGTGAGCAAGATTTATACATATAACATAATCACAATTGTATATGTGCATATTCATATATAAATGTACACACATAGGTATGCATATGTATAAGCTAAAAAAGCTTTCAAGTCTTCTTAGAAGAGTGGCAGTAGAAACTGTCCTGTTCTCCCCCCCCACAAAGGAAATAAACTTCCTTTTGAATATTATATATTTATTTTAGAGTATTGTAAAAGACGAAACAAGAACGAGTGACTTTCTTCATATATCCTAGAAACAGAAAAAAAAATTGTGGTTTAGTTTGGATTGAGCTAAAATAGCATCATTAAGGCTCACATGAGAATAAACACTGGTTTATATTTCTAGGGCTATAAGAAATGAGAGTGAGCCAAATACGAATGAATTAATAGTATAATTTATAATTAATGAGAAATACAATATACTTGGCCCCTTCTCTTTATTCAATAAACCAACATTTCTTGAATGACTACTATGTCTTCAGCACAGAGTAAAATATGGTTTGGCATAAAGTGAACATATGCATACATATATGCCCAAACATATACATGTAGAAGATATATGAATAGGTATGCATACACATAATGTTCAGAAATACTTGCTCACATATTTATTTGTATATGAACAGAAATATCATATATAATAATATTAATTATATAAGAGATTAATAAAAATAAATTTTATAACATATAATAAATATGGATCCATATAATAGTCAATTATATATATATGACATATTTATGTATATATTATAAATGATAAAGATGGAACCAAGGGTATTTCCTGATCAATTTGTTTAGTCTTTCACTCAACTTGATGACATTACAAGGAGGTTTACCACTTCTGTAATTTCATCAACTGAATTAGGAAGTAAAAAGTATAGGGCCATGTCAGTGGCTGGTGTCTTTCATACAAAGATCCACAGCTTGAAATTTCATCACACTGCCAAATTAATCATAAACTTCCTGATCAACCTACATTACACCTAAAACATAGTCCTAGTTCTAAAGCAGCTTGAAATCTTGTTAGGGAGGTAAAACTATTTATAAAACATCAGTTGAAGGTTAAAAAAAAAAGAAAAGTGGAATAAGAGCCTTTTATAGTTGAGAAGTCTTGAGTTGAGCCTTGGAGGACAATTAAGATGTAAAGGATCAAAGGAGATCATCAGATTGTTTTTCTTTATATTAATCTGGGAGTAAACTCTAAGCATGTTTTTAAGAATCAGTAGTCCGGTATGTAGGTATATGCTTTTAAAAACTTGAACAAAAGTTCTGGCATATAAGTTCATCTTCTTTAAACTCACTGAAAGTATTCTTGTAGCCATTCTAGTAGCAGGCAAGATAAAAAATGAATTACCCTTCATTTTATTTTTTCTGTTTTACCTTACTTTCTCTTGCGATTAGAATATTAAGAAACATAATGTGCTCTTCTGTCTTCTATACCAAACTGATCCTTATGACAATTTTGAATAGAGAGAGCCTGCAACATTACCATCCCAGCTCCTGTTTTAATTTATAGAAGCAGTTATATCACATTGGTCACAGTGTTAACCTAACTTTGCTTTTGTCAGAGTCAAATTGACCTCCAGGTCTTCACAATTGCCATCATGGTTTCAAGACATAGAGAGACTTTATTGTATGTACATCACTCTGACTGCTATTCCCCTACTTAGCCATCCTCTCCTCCCCACATATCATAGATGGTAAACTGGGCTTTTAGAAGGTTATTATTTTTACTGCTAATAATTATCATGAATGTCCAGTGCCTAAGGTAATAAATAATCAAAGATGAAACTACATAATCCATGTTCTTAAGGAGCTTATCATTTAGAAGAGGATACTTACATCCCAAGCCCAAATCATAGCAAGGAGACAGGGCAGTCCAGTAGAACAGTCTAGCATCTAGTCTACCAAGACCCAAGGCACAGCAAGAACCATAAAAAGTGAAATGTAATGTGCAGCATTTGGGAAACAAAGCCCCTAGGGTCTTAGAGGAGCCCTAAAACTGACAAAAACAATAATATCTGTGTCAGGGTCACAGTTAAGGGATAGAGATAACTCCTTCTTTGAGACTGTACAAAGAGAAAGAGAAAGGAAAAGTGACAAAGTCAAAACCTAAGTTGAGTCACCAAAACTCAGTACCAAATGTTAAATGAAATGAGACTTATATGGAAGAATGTGAAAGAAAATTAAGGGCAGAGAGCTTTATCTAAAAACTGGACAGCGATCCAATCAACAAAAACCATTTAAATATTAATAAATATTAATAAATAAATTGATAAATTAGAAAATGTGAAGTATTTACTATTATCAAGATAATTGATTTCAAAAAGAGATCATCAGAATTCTTAAATATCATGACAACCCCTCTCCCCTAATAAAATTTTTGGTTATAATATACCATGAAATCATAAATAGAAACTGCCCAGATCTATTAGAACCTGGAGGCACAGTAAAAATCTACCCAAAGGAAATCCAAAAATCAAAACTTCCATGAAGGTCAAAATCAAAATTCATAATTTCTATGTCAAAGAAATGATATTTCAAGGGACCAGAAAGAACAATTTCAGGTTAGCAAAGAACTATATCAGAATCATATAAAGTTTACCTGGTAACAATATAAAGAAGTTTGGGGGATACAATATTCAGAAAGGTAAAAGATAAAGACTTACAAAAAATTACTTATCCTAAAAATATGAGCCAAATTCTCCAGGCTTTCATGGGCTTTTGATAAAGATTTTTCAGTATTCCTTATGAAAAGACCAGAGCTGGGTAAATGTTTTGAAAAAATAAGCATAGGAGTCAAGGAAAAACCAGAAAGATAAATAGTTTTGGGAAGGGACTATATGATTGTGAAGTGCTTTTATTCCATTGTGGGAGAAAAAGAAGCAGTATTCTCTCAGAAGTTTAATGATTTAAAGGTCATAGAAGGGGTTAAATAAGACCAAGGTCCTGGGTTGTTCTTTTGATTTGTTTTAGTGTTGGTTGTTGGTGGTATAGTGCTTCAAGTTCAGGGTCTGGAGTCAGGAAGACTCATCATTGTAAGTAAAAATTTTATATCAGAAACTTCCTCACTGTGTAACCCTGGGCAAGTAACAACCCTATTTGCCTTAGTTCCATATTTGTAAAATGATCTAGGGAAGAAAATGGCAAAGAACTTCAGTATCTTTGACAAGAAAACCCCAAATGTGGGTCCCAAAGAGTTGGACACAACTGAAATATGACTCAACTCTGAACTGTTGTTTTGATGTTCTAAAGAGAAGAAAGAAAAGAGAGAAGAAATAGACCATATTAGTTATTAGGACTATTATAAATCAGAATTCATCTTCATCTCAAAACTTTGAGTATTGGGTAAAGACTCACTGTTAAACAAAATTGCTTGGAAAACTGAAAACCAGTCTGAATGAAAATAGGTTTAGACCAACACCTCACACCATGCATGGGTAGCTACAAATGGATATGTGACTTAAATATAAAAGGTCATATCAAAAATAAATAAGAGCAAGAAAGAAAATATCTTTCATTTGGATGATTAGGGGAAAAGTTCATGAGAAACAAAAGTAGGAATCTCAGAATATAAAATGAATAATTTTGATTATGCAAAATTAACCAAAAAAACCTTGTACATAAAGAAAATTAAAATGGTTTAAATTTAGAAGGAAAAGCTGAGTGGGAGAAAATCTTTGCAACAAAATTCTGATAAGATTCTCAAATATTTCATATGAGACACAATGTAGTAGAGTGGTTAGAAAGCTAACCTCAAATATGGAAAGACCTAGTTCAAGTTCCATCTCTCACATGTACACTGAATCAGTTAACTTCTCAGGAAACTCTCCAAGAGTATAAGTTTCAGAGAAGATGACAACTTATATCTTGTGAGGGAGTTTACTCATAGGAAGTCTAGTCCCAATCCTTATTCAAGATATATTAATAAATTATTTTTAAAATTTTTTTAGGTTTTTTTTTTTTGCAAGGCAGTGGGGTTAATTGGCTTGCCCAAGGCCACACAGCTAAGGTAATTATTGAGTGTCTGAGGCTGGATTTGAACTCAGGTACTCCTGACTCCAGGGCTGGTGCTCTATCCACTGTGCCACCTAGCCACCCCTATATTAATAAATTATTAGAATTCATAAGTAAAAGCCATTTCCCATTAAATAAAATGGCAAAATGATATGAATGGGCAGTTCTCAAAGGAAGATTTATCAACAACTACATGAAAAAAATCATCCATATTACTAATAATTAGAGAAATGAAAACTCTAAGGTTTTACCTCATAGTTGTCATATTGGCAAAAAATCACATGAAAAATGACAATTACTGAAGTGACTGTGGCAAAAACAGGCATTCTTAAGACCCTATTAGTGGAGCTACGGACTCCAATCCCTCTGAAAACGAATTTGAGACTATGTCCCATAAGTCACTTGTCCGGACAAAATCTTAAGGATGATGCTACTACTAGCTTTATATCTTCAAAAAGATCAAAGAAAGAGGAATCTATGTACAAAAACAGTCATCTTTGTGATGTCAAAACATTGGAAATTAAGGGAGTAGTTGTCAATAGAGGAATGGGGGAACAAGTAGTATATAATGTATAAAAGAAGACTTGAAAGATCTAAGAAAGCTATACACTACTCAACTCCTGAAGAAGAGACTTGGGACTGAAGGTGCAGAATGAAGCTAATGCTTTCAGCCATGGCCAATATGGTCATTTGTTTTGCTTGACTATGCATACTGGTTATAAGGGTTTTGTTTCATTTTTATCATTGGGGTAGGATAGGGAAGGTGGAGAGGAATAAATATTCATATAGACCTACTATGTGCTACACTATGATAAGTACCTAAAGAACAACTAATAGGATATAGGGATGGGAGGGTGAAGAAGTAAGAATCAGTAGAACTGCTTGTCACTTATTCCATTGCCGAAACAAGAAGGCAAGAGAAGAAATATCTTGAATAGGTCTTTTAGTGGAGGGGTGATGTATAAGCTTCTGGCATTTTATATATCTTGCTAAGTGACTATTAAACTCAGTTGTTTCTGTGACGTGAAAGGACTGCAAGTATTGTCAAGTAGAAGGAAATGCATAAAAACAGGACAGTTTTGGAAGTTATATATTGTGCCTAATATGCAGTTATATTTTGCTTGATTTCATATATATATATATATATATATATATATATATATATATATATATATATATTAGATATCATATTGCTTGTCTTTTCAATGGGTGGGGAAGGGGCTGGAGGGAGAGAGATCATTTGGAACTAAATTTTAAAATGAATGTCAAAAAATAAAGGAATCTGATATAGCAAAAAAAATTATTACTCTTAAAAGGAAAAGCCAGAAACTCAATTTCACATTGGAATCATTTTTCCGTTTTACTTTGTGTATGCAATTGATCCTTTTATATCGTGTTTGTTAAGTTTGGAATTTAAGAAAATATTAAAGGAGAGAAAAAAAATCACTGTGGACAAAGTTCCTCACCCTGTGATTGATCACTCTGGTGATGGCAACCTTCTTGATGACCATTTACTTATTAGGGATCTTATAGATTAGATATAGTAAGAGAGTTCAAGTGATTCTATGAGAACTGATTGACCCTTGGATGACAAATATATTGTCCAATATTGGGTCCTTACTCAATTTTTTCCAGTTTCATGAGACCTACCATCACTTGTCCTTTGCTGTCAAGTATCTAGGGTCCTCTTCAATGTCTCATTAAGTTAGCAAAGTGGAAATTGATAATAATGACTCACCTTTAGAAGCAGTAAATTTAATGAGAGAATTTTAAGGTTTACAAAATACTTCTTTTACAAAAAGAAAAACAAAAAAAAAAAACTGTGATGAAAGTATTATATCCACATGACCAAACTGAAGTTCAGAGAACTTAGACAACTTATATACAGCAAAAAGCAAGAAAACAAGAATCAAATCTAGATTTTTCTAAGATAATAATAACTTACTTACACTTAATAGAAACTCTAAGGTTTAGAAAGCACCTTATATATCTAGATGCATACATATACACACTTACATATATATATGAACACACCTATGTTTTTTCCTTTGATCTTCAAAACTCTGTAAGTAGGTGTTATCACTCCATTTTACAGATACAAGCACTGAGGCTAAAAGAGGTTGGTTCAATGACTTTTTAAGGGTCAAACAGCTATGGAAATGTCTAGAACATATTCTATGTCCTGTACATAATCAACTGTTGTTTGATTCTGTTGTACCACATTCTAACTTTAAATCCCGTGTGTTCTTTTCCCAATAGATATTCAAATGTTCCATTTTCCATCGGCCACATCAAGTGAATTTTTCACTCTGACTAGTTGATATTAGATCCATTAAGACAGCTCACTTGATTCAACTGGCTTTTCTGTCCCTGGCTTCTGTGTGCAGTGCCTAATAACCTTGTGGTTTCTGCTGATTAATAAGAGCTTAAACCTGAATCCTGAATCCAGGAATTTTCCCAAGAAACATCATTAGTATTTCCCCAAATGGGTTGAAACTAAATAAAAAGGAATGTAGACAGATGAGCCTTAGACAGGATCACCCACGTGGAGGTTTGTTTATTCCAAGAGATTCAAGCTGTCAGTGACCAAACACAGGCTTTAAAGGTAGTGTGATAAGACAGCCATAATCTCAATATCTTATCAAATTCATTCCCTGGAATCTCAGGGGTGGAACTTCCCCCACCAACTTCAGTGGGACCTGGTCCGCCCTGACTGCCATTCTTCAATCTTCCATTGTCAGGCAGGGTTGGTAATTGGTTTTTAATTGGTTCATTTACCCGAATGATTTATACTGCCTCAGGTAGGCACAATTTAATGACACCCATTATGGTGCTTAAGCGTATTTCACAAATAGATATGCTCTTGCCCTTCATGTTGGAAGATCCCTGTATATGAGGATTATTCTCCAGGCTTCTGCCCAGGACTGGAAAGACCAAGGCACAACCAGGAAGGCTTAAGTATGTAAAAATGCTCAAATTCTACCTAGTGGAAGCTGCAGTTTGCAAAGGACCTGTTTGTAGCTCTTTCTCTACATAGACTGTCTTTTCTAGAAGCTAGGCATACCACTTTAAGTCCCTACATGACTGCTCTGTGGTCCTAAGCCCTGCCTGGTCTTGTGCCTTCATTGTTCATCGGCAAGGTTTGCCTTTCATTACTTTCTGTTGCTCACTATATACCAGTTTAATCTCCTTTCACACTCACCCTCACTCCCTGGCCATCTCACTGACTACCTTTCACTCCCCACCATGTTTCACTTCTGAAACAATAATCAAATAGTTTGCTAACTGCTTTTGCAGTAGATTGACTTTTTTCATTGCCTTTTGTTACTTTGCAAACCAAAATACCCATTACATATCAAGATTCCTAATGTGTTGATTTTCCTGATTATAAGCTCTTTGAGGTAAGAAGTGTCTGCTATTGTATTTGTTTGCCCAGCTTTTAAATAGTAATATTAATAGTAACTTTTTTAAATAGTAATATTAATAAATGATTTTCATTCAATCATTCATATATTTTGCCCTTTTATTGCATCCTTGTCATTAAACTCATTTGTTTCTGTGATGATAAAGAAGTGCAAATATTGTCAGTACTCTCTATATTGTGGTACCCTGGAGAAAATCCCCTGTTGTTTTACCCTATTTATTTCTCCTTGAATAGGGACTCTCCTCTTTAGCTATCATTTATTAAATTTCCATCTCTCAGGTGTATGGGGCCTATGCCTACTAATGATGAAAGGGATTATATGAGACCAGGGGAAGATCATGCCGAAAGAAAGAGGATGTGGTCATGATCAGAGAGACTGAACCAGAGGTAGAGACAGGTCAAACCTGAGGACCCTGTGATACCAAACTCACAGAGCAAAGTAGGAGGCAGGAATAGAATTCATAATAGCTTGTTCCAAAGGAAAATATGCTAGAGAGGAGAGCAGTAGGTCCCAATCTGACTTACCTACCTGAGGGAGCATTTTTTTCAAGGTATCAATAGCATAACTACTCCCCATACCTAGCCCTCCCAATCCCCCTTTTCTCCTATCAACTCATTTCTATGACCCAGGTTCTGCTGAGGGATTGAATACCAAATGAAACTATGGTTGGGTTGTAGACCATCACACAACCTTCATGTAATTATAGACCATCTGAGAATTATAGTCTTGTGACACATTATTAACTACTAATGTCAATAAATGTCAAAACCCATCAAACAATGTCTAATTCAGAGAGAGGTTAGATTTTTATTAATTTCTGATATTCTCTAGAAATACCTAGTGTATATATACTGTATTTTCTACTTCAGATAGATACTGTTCAAAGAGATTAAGCCACAAGAACAAAACTCAGAAATGGCAGAAGTCATATAGTTGAAGAACTTTGGCCAGGGTATCCAGAGAAAAAGTTCTAGAAAAGGTTCTAGAACCTTTAGTATTGACACTATGTGACTTGGTACAACTTACTTGATGTCTTTGAGTCTCATTTCTTTGTTCTATAAATAGATGTGATTGAACCAAGCAAGGACCTTTCTTGATTTAAAATTCTGTTATTTGAATAATTAAAATATCAAATGAAATACCTTAAATTAATCCATTCATGTGCTTCATGGGGTAACTGAAATAATATGTAAAAATATCCATTAACTTGAGGCAGATTCCAATGTTATTTCAGGGAAAAAATAACAAGGGAGAAATATCCAGCTGAAATAGGCCAAATTAGAAAAAAAATCAACTTTCCCTTTCAGAATGGCAGTCTTAGACAAACAAATAAATATTTCATGATAAAAGTTTTGGTAAATATATTTATTATAAGTAAAATTTCCAGTTACAAAAATTCTTACTCTTCCAAATTATCCTTCATTTTGTCATATTCACCTTCCATATGCATAGATGCTGCCTTGTTCTGGCTCTATTCAAAACCTTTAATGCATCTTTATGGCCTGCTACATACAGAAATGCTCTTTCTTCCCTTCATCATATAATCAAGTGAGTCTGTGATTTCAACAATTTAAGAGATCCTCCAAAGATGGAGCTTACAGCCCGTCCGTAGTCTCCATTATGTTTGACCTTTGTCCAAGTCCTTCCCAAAGTCTACCACAGGAACCCTTTCCATATGCTAGAGGTTTCCTCATTTTCTCCTGACATTACAAAGTGATCATTTGATTTCTCTGGTCTTCTAGTCATCATCTCTCTCTCTCCCTCTTGCCACAGGACCAGATCATCTTTTTTTCTTTCTGTTATCCAATTCAATGGACTACTTTTCTCCTTTTATGGAGTTCTTCATTTAATATATGTTGCAGTTGCCCAGATTATCCTGTGAAACTCATCTTTGAGGGAAATGGCATTCCAGATATTTCTACCAAACAGCTTGTATTGACCTTTGACCATCTTTTTGATGGCCTTTTTGATGATCCTTGACCATCTTTTATGAGAATCTTGGCATCAGTAAAGGTGCTTAAGCAATTTCCTGAAAGCAATCTTTAAAAAAAAAAAAAGATTGTTTTCTCCTCCTCCTTTTAAATTCTTATCTATCCATCACAAATGTACTTATCTACTATAGGATCAGCCCAGAATCATTCTTATTCAAATGCTTGTTGAAAACTGGGCAATAGACATTTTTCATCTATTTGTTGTCTCTGGTAGGAATGGACAGGTCAAACTCCTTTGACTGATTATTAATCTTTTTTCAGTAGACTCCACAGTCTCTTAAGGCTTGAAGGAATCAAAACATTGCCTTGCCCAAACAAGAGCATCTGGACAACATCATTATCCACAGAGAATCCTTCTTCAGCTCTGACTCTACCCTTATACTGTCTCCCTCTTTTAGCCTTTTCTGATGTTTAGCAGTCATTGAACAGAGCTATTTCTTTTTTTTATCTTCCAAGAAATGTTGAATGAGTTTGATTTAGGACTGAGAGACATATAGTTGTTAAGAGAGAAAAGAAAAAAAAAAAGATTGTAAGGCACTGTCCTATCCTACTAAATCAGAATTATTTTGTTTTGTAATCAACAGATAACAATGCAAACATGGAATCTTGTATTCTCTTCTTATTGCAGCAAATAATGCATAGTAATGGTAAAGACTAGCCACTGGCAAAACTTTTCTTGCTCCTCAGTAATTCCCTCATTAAGGATATACTTGATTTATACATAAATGTCTCTTAGGAACCTTTGTATTGATGGCATTTAAATAGCTATTTAGGCTAGCAGTTATATATGTATTTTCACTCAATGTTTTTGTATTAAAAAAAATCAGAGTTTTTTTCCTTTGTTCTTTTTCCCTTCTTCAGATAGCTCCAGTAATGATCTCTCTAAACCATCCTCATTATGTCATTGTATACACTGCCCAAGCAGTTTACTTGTCCTGTTTGGTCTATGTAAGGTCATTCTTTATTTCTATAAGCATATCCTAGAATGCAACAGTGGGATCCAAGTGTGGTTCTACAGAAGTTGACTGAGAAAACTGTTGAAAAGAATTTTGTGCATCTTTTCCCTTTTCTGTTTTTCTTCCTGTTTTTATCTTTGAATGTGATTGAGATAATTTACCTACTTGATCTTTCTAAACTTTCTAAACTTTCCTTAAAATGGCTTTATTTGCTTTTCTCTGTTGGGGAACAGAGCCTGAAGTCAGAAAAACCTAATTCAAATCCAGTCTCAGACATTTAAGAATTGTATGACCCTGAGCAAGTCACTTAAACTCTATCCACTTCAGTTTCCTCAACCTAAAAAAGATGATAATAATAGCACCTACTTTTCAGAATTGTGCTATATGATTTTTCCATGATTTCAGATAAATCAAAAGGTAAGAGACATGTAAGGGAAAGTCCTCTTTCTAACGTCTCCTTCCACTGTATGGACACAGGTATATATAGTAGAAATACTTTTGGTTCTCACTGACACTTTCATTCACTATTGAATATAGTCTCTAATGACAACATAAAGAAACATAGGGCTTAAGTAGACTCTACCATAAACATAAGGAACATATACATATATATATATATATATATATATATTTAAGAAATAACAAAAAAGTATCATCAAGAGCATGTATAGTAGGAAGAATGAGGCATGTATAAGAGCTAGGAAGAGGAAGGGATAAGAGATAGAGAACCTAGTATCTGCATCATTAAAACATCTGGAGAATGAATTGTCAACTGGATAGAGATTCAATAGAGAATTTATGAAAAGATTTGGATAAGAATCGTTGTGTGGAGACTCGGACAGGTTGTGTTCTGATCTGGTGGAGTGAGTCCCATGTTGTTGAAATCATATGATCATTGAATTATTGAATCATTTGCCTATGCTTTTGGATTTCACCCAAAGAAACTAGAATTATCAGAGGTTTCCACAATTGTCCAATTCCTTCCTAACACTGAAGTTTTAGTTAGTCTTAAATGTTCTTGCCAGGGTGAGGCATATTCTTGATGACCAGGCTGAAATGGTTATCAGGGCCATTCATAACAGTATTGCAACACCTCAGGGCAGTAGATTATCATTTCTGTTGCTATGCCAGGTAATAGGAAGGGAAAGCTGCAGTCCCACCTGAAGGGCAGTGGAATATCCCCCTTCCTCTAGTAGTTGTGCTGAACTGCAGGAAGGCACTCATGGCTTGCGACAGGCTGCTGCATCTATGTAGATACATCGAGTGTCCGTGTGGCATACTGGATAAAGAGATGGTCTCAGAGGCATGGGGAAGCGGCTTTGATTTCTGTCTGAACCATACTAGTTTGGGGACCCCAATAACATTTGGAGACCCCAATGGCATTTAATCCTGTTTGCCTCAGTTTCCTCATCTGCAACTTCTCAATATTCCAAAGATTCTCTAAGACTTTAAGTGGCAAAGCATAGCTTAACATGAATTGCTGGAAGTTCCTCATTGAGAACCCTTCAGTGACTTATTCCAAAGTAATTACGGGTTCAGTACCAAAAAATTAAGTGCTGAGAGGTACCTCAGTTAGCATTCTGTCCTCAAACACTTTTTAATTGTGTGACCCTGGGCAAGTCACTTAACGCTGCTTGCCTCAGTTTCCCCATCTGTAAAGTGAATTAGAAAAGAAAAAAAGGAGTGATATTCCAGGATCTTTGCCAAGAAAAGCTCCCAAAAAAGGGGGTCATGAAGCTCACAAAAAGTCTGAAGCAATTGAACAACAACAGGGTATTATTCTCTCTTAGAATCCTTTCGTCCTTGTCTTTCTGCACCTAAGAATGTCTTTGCTGGCAAAGGAAAGCTGAGGTAGGGAGTGGAGGTCGGGGGGCAGAGAATTGGAGTCTGTTATAAATGAAATTATCGGCAGATCAAAAGAAGTTAAAAGAAATTTGAATCTTCAGACCCTGTAAATGGAGGGAAAAAAATAATCAGCCAATGAAACCCTTTTGAGTTTATAATGAATGTCTCATCTCAACTTGAAACAAATCTATCTGCTCTATTGGAAATATATAATATCAAAGGACAGAAAGGCTGTCCCATAAAGGCTTGGTCGCATTTGAACATCAATTTGACAGGTAGTGTAATTTTCTTACTAAAGACCGTGAATATCATATCGAAGGCTACCACAGAAAAATACTACTCATATTCTTCCCATAAGTCATTTGAATAGGAAAAGTTTCAGCACAAGTCAGAGAAGATATAGGAAGAAAGGCTGAGGCTGATGAATTTCACTTATGACCAAAAACCCATGACCTTGACTTATTTCCATTTAATACTAATCTATTATCTCTAACCCAGTAACAAGGGAAGCTGAAATCGGTCTGGAGCTAGAGAATTATTTCTGCTCTAGATTTACTATAAGCAGCGAGGTGTCATCCGCATACATTTGTATGCTAGTGACAAGAATCAAGGGAAGCTCAGGTCTAATCTATGGCTTTCCTACTCTTTTAAGGAAGGGAGAAAGATGATTGTGGTTTGAGCCCCTGGGTTTCCAGAACAGAGCACAGGGAGAAGGCGTGCATGGAAAAAGATGAGACAAACATTTTTGAAATTGTCTTTCATTGCCATCTGCTATAATATATTCACAACCTTGCTTTTTCATACTCACAGAGAAAAAAGTTCCAAGGAGTGTCAAACTGGAATTTAATTTTCCAATATATTTTTTTTTCCCTTAGGCATGAGGTATGCTTGATGTATCAAACACCAATATCATCAGTCAAGAAGGCTGTCTTGGAGCAGCATGTGGGAAAGTTTTGGCAAGTCACTCCTTTTTCATTTAAACATAAACTTGTAGAAGCGAGGGCAGCTCAGTGAAAGTTGCGATGATATCCCAAATCACAAATACTTTTTTGGTTCAGGTTTGGTTACAACTTTTGAGACAATAGCCAGATTGCCCAAATAATAGCTGGCTTGGCCACAAGTCTTGTTTCATTCCAATGTGGTAGGAGTGAGATGAGGTGGTGCAGTGGCATACTGGCTTTGGAGTCAGAAGGATGGAAGTTGATACTTTGCTACCACCTTGCTGTGTGACCTTGAGCAAGTCACTTAACCCTGGCATCCAGGGTCATTTCCAGTTGTCCTGATTCATATCTGACCACTGGACCAGATGGCTCTGGAGGAGAAAGTGGGACTGATGACTTATCACAGCACCCCTTCACTCAAATCTAATTCATGTGCTTGTCATGGCATCACCCCCTGATACCATGGTTTTCTTCAAAAATGAAGGACAAACATTATTTTCAAAAGGTTGATAGTGGTAAGTAGAGGGCTGCTCTAGAACTAATAAAGATGATTTATCAATTCAAAACGAAATTTACTTCTCCCTTTCCTAGTAAATTTAGATTTCAGGCTCTCCCCAATCTCTAGAACCTCATGCAAGATTCTTAAAGTGCAATACTAAACATTAAAAAAATCTCACAATGATTATATTAAGAAAAATATTAATAATAGTTAGCATTTATATAGTACATTGGACAACCAGGTTCCATAGTGGATAGAGGGTTGAACTTGGAGTTAGGAATGCTCATCTTTGTGAGTTCAAATCTGACCTCAGACATCTACTGTGTGTCTCTAGGCAAGTCATTTAATCCTGTTTACCTCAGTTTCCTCATCTGTAAAATGAGCTGGAAAAGGAAACCGCAAACCACTCCAGTATCATTGCCAGAAGAATTCCAAATGGGACCACAAAGAGTCAGAAATGAATGAACAACAGCAATCTAGTACTTTATGATTTGCAAAGGTTTGTAAAGCTCTTTCCAAATATCATTTCATCTGATCCTCACAACAACCCTGGAGAGAAGGTGCTATAATTATTTCCATTTTACTAACAAGAAGACTGAGACAGAGAAGGATTAAATGACTTGCCCAAGATTATGCAGCTAATGAATGTCTCAGGCTGGATTTGAACTCTCAGGTCCTTCTCACTCCAGGTTTCAGTACTTAATAAGGACTTGGAGCCCTGGATTACATTATGTATTATCTACCAAAGTCATATGGCAGTGGACAAAGCACTGGACTTAAAGTTAGAAAAACCTGAATTCAAATGCTGCCTTACACAGTTACTAGCTACATGACCCTGGACCAAACACCCAACCTCACTCTCTTGTAAAGTTCTTTGCAAATTTAAAGTTCTGCATATATCAATTAAAATTGCATCTAGATTGTTTGTCATTTTAGTATATTAATCAAAATAAAATTAAAGGAATGCCAAAAGACTGCTAAGAAAGAATCCAGCTTACCCCAGAAGCAGAACATCTCACTCTAATTTTATTTTATTAAATTAGAAGGTTTGGGGGTGGGGTGGGGGGAGGGAAGTAAGATTGGGGGAAACATTGTAAAACTCAAAGCAAATAAAATCTTTAATAAGTTTTAAAGAAAGATAGGAGAAATTAGATGAAATTAAAACCAAAAGTTCATTAAAAAAATAGAAGGTTTAAAATGGTGCCTTACATGATGAAAATCTTCATGATCTCATTGCTGTATATTATAGACCTGTCATGACTTTTTAATTCTGGGTGATTTTTGCCTATGTCTTTTAATAAATCCCCCCATGGACTGGAGGCCTTCCTTTTGTTTTGTTTCGGAGTTTTTTTGGTTGTTTCTTTTTTATGCTTCATAGGGAACTACTGCCGGTCATCTGTCATGACACTCTTACTGTGTGACCTGCTCATGTAGTCTTTCAAGTAGTATAGAAGGAGGAAAAATGATTGGTTTTAGACTCAGGCAACTTGCATTTAAATTCTGCCTTTGTAACTTACTACCTCCAAGAATCTAGGCAAGTCATTTCTTCTCTAATTCTGAATATTCTCATTTATAAAATGAGGGGATTGAATTAAGTGGCCCTAGAGTTCCCTTCCAGCTCTAAATCTTTGATCCCATGTTCTTTAAGTATATCCTTAATGTATGTCTTTCATGAAATTAAAGTGTGAAATTCTGCATTTTTTCCTAATTTCCACCATTCATACTGATTTCATCTTTAAGTTTCACTTCTATTTCTTCATATGACACATGAGAGCCTGATATATTGAAATCCAAATGCTATGGTGCCATTGCTATCAATATGATAAATAGATTGGGGTGCAAATGCTGACCAGTCTGTTCCATTTTACTCTAATTGTTGACCTCCTTCCATTTTTATTTATAAATAAATGTTTTGAGATTGATCTGGCTTACCAGGATTTCATGCCAAGTTTTCTACAGGCTCATTTTTCTTGCCCACTGTTTTCAATGCTTTGTGACATAGTTTAATATAGTTCCTTGTTAATATAGTTCCATATAATTTTTGAAGTGAGTTTATATTTTAAACAGGTAATAGTTGACCTTGGAAATGAAATTCAATCTCTTTTGAGAACCATAATCATTGTTTTTGGAGAATGATTGAACCCATTAGATCTTATGCTCCATATCATAGCTTTCAAGAGCCACCACCATGCCATGATGAGATAGAATTTATATAGCAGAAAAATGGTGCCCATGACTATTTACTTTGATCTTGACAGCAAGACCTTTTTCTTTTTTCCATTTCTTTTTATGCCCAGAATTTTAGTCAGAGATTAGCTAGTAGGCATTTATTTAACCAACATTTGTGAACTGACTAACTGAAACAGCATAATTTTCAAATTACTCTTTCAACTTATATAGCAAAATCAATATACTATTTTGCATTTAGTACTCAACTTTCTCCTTTAAATGGAATCATCAGTATGGTTTAATTTAGATTTTTAAGTTTCTGTTATAATAAATCATCTCAGTAAAAGTAATTATTAAAACATATTTTTTTAAGATTGCATATTGGTGGTTTAGTCATTTTTCATCTCTAGGGTGAGGGAAGAAAAAAAGATATTTGTATGTGATTTTGTTGTATATTTGAAAGGAACAACAAGTTATAGATACATAGAAGATTTAGTTTCATATGCAATCATTGTTATTTATTGTACTATGCTATGGAAATACTTATTTTACTCCAAAAATTAATTAAAAACTAAACAAAAAAAAAACAATAGCTGGAAACAAAAATCTAGTGTCATAGATCCCCAGTACAATCCTATTGCATCAAGGTGAAGGGCTGATGATTGTTCAGAATGCATAATTATACAATCACTTAAATAATTTTAGAAAAGAGAGGTGAATTCAAAATTTCCTTTTTCAACATATCAAATAATTAGTTTGTCCTCATTTAAAATTTTAGTCTGAATAGTTTTGATACTTTGTAGAGATGCTCCAAGAGGAGAATAATGTCACTTTAAGGGATCTTCTTTATCTTATTCATTTCTAGCATAATGATGCAGCATACCATGAATTGTAAACCATCAGAATCTGGGATCATAGATCATTTTACTCTATTCTTTTCTTCCTATCAAATTACTAAGCCATGATCTTTACTAAGTTTAAATCCATTTAGTTATTTTTATGGTTAACTTAAATTCAGTTTGCTGAAAATTTATTAAATATCTACCATGTATTTGGGACTTCTTATGAGTCCTTACTCTCAAGGAACTTTTATTTTGTCTGGGGAATACAAAATACATGAATATGATATCTTTACAAAGAAGTTTAAGGTTTCAAAAGGAGAGGGAGAAAGAACTAAAAGCTGAGGGCATTAGAAAAAAGTCTCCTCTAGATGTTTTGAAGGAAACTGAAAAAAAAATAGTCTATTCATTTAAGCATCTAGTCTGACTGTTTCTATCACAGAATTGATTTACTGTCTTGGTGAGTTGACTGGTGAATTAATTTTTTAAGGGATCGGTCAGACTGGTCACTTAGCATCATGTAAACAAGACATGTTGATTGACACTATTCTTTCCTTTCTAGGCTACTGATTTAAAATGAAACACTTCATTCACAAAGTATATTAGCTGCAACTTTTAAGGAGAGATGGGAAAGAACTCAAGAGTTTCCTTTGTCAACATGACATCAAATAATCAGTTTGGCTGCATTTTAGACTTTACATGAAGAGTTTTGATAAATCAGAGCTTTGACCTGAGAGAAAGCAGTGCCATTTCTAGGGTTTTCCTTTCCTTTTTTTAGCTTTATTCCTTTGATTACAGGGAAAAAAAAAGATGGTTCTGAGAAGTGCAAGTCATCTCCTCTGCCTGAAGTGTTCTCTTCCCTCAACTCTCCCTCTGGGACTTTGTATTTCCCTTCAGGGCTATGTCAAATATCACAGCCTACAAATATATATATATACATATATATATATATATATGTATATATATATATATAAACCTTTTCTTGATTTCCTCAGTTACTATTGTTCTTCCCTCTAAAATTTCAGTTCAGTCAGTTTTTAGTCTTGTCCGGCCTTTTTGTGACCCCATTTCTTGGCAGTGATACTGGAGTGGTTTGTAGTTTTCTTCTCCAGATCATTTTATGGATGAAGAAACCAAGACAAACAAGATTAAATAACTTGCCTAGGATCACACCCTAGTAGTGTCTGAAGTAAGATTTGAACTCAGGAAAAAGAGTCTTTGGGACACCAGGTCCAGCACTGGATACTCTATGGTGTCACATAGCCATATTTACTATTTACTTATCTGAGGATTTGCTGTATCCTCGTGGAATGTAAGGCTCATAAGAACAGATACTGTTTGCTCATAACATCATGTTGATTGCATAGAACCCTCAATCACAGCAGAGCCTCCTTAGAATGAGTATTCATAGTAAATGTTTCCTGTTCTGGCCAGATACTCAGAGGGTCTTCCATTCCGAGACTGATAGCTTTAAGATGGTAAGTAGAGCATCTTTTGTTTCAGCCCTCACCTTGATTCAGAAAGGGAATGTTATCCACAAGTCATCTACATTCTGGATCATCTCTGGTCATCTTGACCTTTGTCTTGCCACTGGATTTTGATGACTCTAGAGAAAGAGTGAGATCAATGAATCTACCTAGCTCTGCATTACTTAAATCCAATTCATGTACTAATCAAGACATCACCCTCTTTTTTTTTTTGTTTTGAAAGGCAGTGGGGTTAAGTGACTTGCCCAAGGTCACACAGCTAGGTAATTATTAAGTATATGAGGTCACATTTGAACTCAGGTCCTCCTGATTCTAGGGCTGGTGCTCTATTCACTATACCACCTAGCTGTCCCAAGACATCACCCTTTTGATATCATTGGTCCCCTTCAACAATTAAAGAAGAATAAGTAAAATTTCTAAAGAATTTGTCCTATTATTATTAAAAAAAAAGACAAAAAGCCTCTAAATTAATGAATATGCCCATTATCCATATCAAATGCATTTTAATAGACAACCTCTTTAAATCACCTAGAAATTTATAAAATTTAGATTATTTGAATGATATTTCATATTTGTCTTTTGTTTAATAGACATATATACACATTCTTTGCAGTTTTTCCAGAGGCAATTTAGACCTTTCCTCTCATCCCCCCCCCATTCAGTTCTATGCTCAGCTCATTGTTCATTGTTCATTTGCAATGTCCGTCACTCACAAACATACAAAGAGAGAAACAGACAGAAAGATACAGTCAGGCATAAAGAATCACTTTGGGAAATTCTCAGGAAAATTGTAAAGTTCTTTCCAACCATTAGTTTTTCCCCCCAAATCAAAAGACTAAGTTTAATATCAGTCTTCTTCCAGTGATGTTGCATAAAGCATCTACATACAGAATACAACAACTACAAGAAAAGGAGAATAGCAATCTCCAAAGATTTGTACATGATAAATGTGTAGTAGTACCTTATAAGCAAGAGAAGGTATGTTAAGGATTCTACTAAAGAAATGCATTATTGGAAAAGAAAATAAACCAGTCATGTGTTAATTCAATGAAAAACTAACATTGAGATAGTCTGCTCCACTGTTATCCTTGTACCATCAAGAGAATGTGGTGAAGAGGTGGACTCTGCCTGAGAACTCATAGGAGAGCATAGACATAAATGGCACATGATGGACAAGCCTGAATGGGTCAGGATTTGCAACATAAGAGACAATATCTAGATGAAAATGCTCATGAAGCTGTTGAAGCATCCGAACATATCCCAGTATCTGGTCCAGGGTCTTACACATAACAGTCATTTATTAAAGGTGTGAAGCAATGGCAAAGAGAAGAAAAAATGGAGTAATGATATAAATATAGACAAGAAAAAAAATCCAGGAAGCAGAGCTGGGGACAAAATGGATTTTTTCCAGGGATCTCTCAAAGCAAAATCATCTTGATCCAGCTATCAGGCTTGGGAACAACATCAACTAATTAGAAGAGAGTCTGGCTTTTTTTTTCAATGTTGTCTTCTGTGAAGAGTGGCTATCATATGAAGAAGGTACTGCCAAAACAAAGATTTATGTTACTGAAAAGTGAACACTGTGTTCCAAACTTGTGCATTTTGTTGCTGAAAAATGTCCAGAAATTGTTATTAATAAATAAGCAGCTGTCTCTGCTTCTCTTCTACCTCTTTTGCCATCCAGACTTTTTTTTTCCCCCAAATGCTTGAATCCTGGGAGATCATTTGGCATATGAGGTCTCATTGGAAGAGGAGGAAGTTAGCCACCCCAGCAGTATATTTTCTCTCAAGTATACAGATTGCCTGTGGAGTAATTCTGTATCTAGAAAAAAATATTAATTAAGTTATATACCAAGAAAAATTTAGGAAGAGAAATAGTAGAAACATTGGGAGAGATCTGAATGAGAATTCCCTGGCAAAGTTCATTCCCCCAACCTCCATCTCATTTTTCTCTGCAGCAAGTTTTCGATGCAATGATTCATTTAAGCAATGGTTTTTATTCATATTTTTAAGCTGTTGGGCCTGAAATTGAAGTCTCCCTTGTCACCAGTTAGACTTACTAGTTTTAATGATTTGAGTTTTAAATGAAGGTCATTATATAATACCCTACATTGCATACAGATTACAAAGTTCCTGCCAGCTTTGCCTTTTAATTAAATTATTCTTTCAAGTGGAATATAAGAGTAGAAAAACCCATTTTCTTTTCATACTGAGACTATGTAGCCAAACTTGTCTGTTTTATTATTGATGTATTCAAAATTAAGTTGTTTCTCTGAAATGACCTTCAGCCAAGTCTACATAAGGCAAGAATATTGTTTTATTTGTCCAATATAGCTTTTCTGTCCCATTTCAGTTATCCATAAAGCATGCACACTTCCCTCCTCCACATAGCTTTTCTATTTGCCTAAGTGAGAATCGGGACATAAACTTTTTGAGCAAACATTTAGTTCTACTCTGGTCTATCTGAGAGTCCTAATAGTAATTTCAATGATTTTTCACTTGAGATATATGAAGATGTTCTGAGATAGACCACATTAAGCTGTAGATAATTTCCAAACACACAGTCTGATTTGAGAAGTCTGTGCTAATTAACTTTATAGATAAAATTCATTTATATAATGCTTTATAATTACAAAAAATTTTACATGCATTGCCTTTCTCCTATGAGCCTTATTATACTCCCATGAGCTCCAATGGTAATCAAATCCCAAATACTTGACTAATAAGGAGAGGAGGGAAACATTTATGTATGTGAAAATGCACGCATATATTTATTTGTATTGTTGTCTTTCTCCTTAAGCCAGTAGCACTTTGAGAGCAAGCATTGTTTTTAGCTTCTCTTTGAATTCCTAGTACTTAGCATAATGCTTAATAAATGTTGGTTGCTTCAAATTGTCTTGACATAGTGATATAGTCTTGGAAAGTAAATTATGCCTGTTTTAAGGATGGCTGAAGTTGACAGACCTTGTCCTATAAATTCATAGTGTATATATATATATATATATATATATATATATATATATATATACATATACATATAATATATATATATATATATATATATATGATGTAGCTGTTTGTATAGTTGGGGTAATCATAACAATCTTATCATCAGTTTCATGGGTTTATAGATTTAGAGCCCGATGAGTCCTCAGAGGTCATTTAAGCCAGACCTCTCATTTAAGAGATGAGGAAACTAAGACCTAAAGTTATTAGATAATTTGCCCAAACAGATAGATTCAAACACAGGTACTCCGACTCCAAAATCCTTGCCCATCCCATTTTTATGTGATCCTTCTCAGAGATCTTAATTTATATACCAATTTATTTACAAACAGAGTGGGAAGAAGGAATACATTTATTTCACATGAGTTGTTTACTTTCCTGAATTATATATTTAAACCACTTATCACAATTAAATCATCCTTGGTTAACATCCTATTTAATACTCATGCCTACCATGTATCTTGCTCTTTCTCCTTGGTTCATCCAAGAGTTTGATTTTTCAGAGATTGCACTGTTCTGTGATTCACAGATTGGGAAAGGGAGTCCTAGATATCTGATTTCATCATTCAGGAGAGGTCCCATTATGATAATTCCCTCCATCCAATGAAGATGTATTATTTATCTTGTATGCCTCTGCTTTTCTTCAACTAGCTTTGATAGGTGGACATAGGTAAAATAACTGCTCCATGATCACATGGCTAGTATTGTCAAGAAAAATTTGAATCCAGGTCTTTCTGACTCCATGGCTGGCATTCTATTTCATCCTACACTATCTATTCAGATGTATTTGTGTCAGTGCTACAGAATTAGTCAAATAAAAATACAATTTGTTCTCTTCCTGCTATTCGGTTTGACATTAGCAATAGTGCCTTTCCAGGAGAGATGTATTGGTAGAATAGGAATTGATCAGGCACAAGTGAGGGAAAGGGATTATTATAGGTATCTAGACTAAGTTCTATTTTGGTGGTAGTGGAATACTAAAAGACCAACTTTTTAGGGTGGTTCCTCTATATAGATTTATGAGAGGATGTTGACAAGACCCACCACCTAGGACCTAGGATGAGAAGCCATGGAAGGGTTGTGATCTCCATTGAGGGAGTATGTTCCCACCTCTATGAAATAATAGATCCCTTGAAGTATTACTGCTTTCGTTGTTAAGAAGTTCTTATCTATTCCCAGATGATCCAATCTTGCAGCCAACTGTTGCCCTCAGGGACTGCATCTTTAGAAGAAGGCTGACTAAAATCAGCCTTAGAAAATTTAATATGTACTTAAACAAATGAAATACTCTAAAGCTGGGTGGGGGAGGGGGAGGGGGAATAAAAAAAACAGCTCTTTTCTTCCTTATCTTTGGACCACCTTGACTAATGCCATCAATCTTGACCAGCAGTGTCTGTAGGATCACATCTGAATGCTGTTATGGGCTGCCATTTCTAAAGGAGAGCTTCCAATTACCCGACCCACCTTTCCACTCTGTTCCTCCCATGGCCTCAACTCTTTGGGATAATAAACACAGTCTTTGGGTGGCACCCATAAGTCAATGGACTGATTAAAAGGAGCATTAACGTACAAAGTCTCTGCAATATCTTCATTCCCTTAACTAACACTTTCTGCTCAACCACATGGATTGACAGATATGAGCCCTGGTCTCCAAGTTAGGTAATTCATATCCATTTGATGAATAATGATTTTGAGTCTCTTGTTTATTTGCTTGTTCTGAAATCAGATCGTGTTTATTCTGTACCTCTTTCTAGGTCTGATATAGAGCTAATTGTTGGCAGATGTGGCAAGTATCTAGGGCCAAGATATATTTGTTTGCACAGTCTGATTTTTCAGCCTTAACCAGTATCAGCCTGTTGCAGCTGGTTTTTATCAAGGCTCTATACACTATAGACTGTCCACCTGGCAAAAACAAGATTTGCCCATGTGACTCTCATCTAAAAGCTTTAAAAATGGGAATTCCATTTAAGTAATGGCAATGCTGCTGAAAATCCCTAATTAAATTAATTTCCTGATTTATAATGGTAATTTGTGTTTATATCATACAAAAAGCTCTCTTGTGATCCATGGGCAAGAACTTGCCTTTATTATTTATGAATTTTAGTTTAATATTGCCACATCATTTTTTATGTCATCCATAATAATTGTGGCATAAGCTACTTGTTTTGTTGTTCCTGATTGCTCTACTGAAGCCATCTTCTTCACTAAAGTATAACTCATGAAAAAAAGATTAAAAAACCACTAATCTCCCTGCTCCAGCCTCAGCACCCAGCATGGATTCAGTTTAGCAAACTAATACTGTACCAACATTCCTTTCTCTTCAGATGGGGCCTCCACTTTCCTCCTTCATTCCAGAATTGGCATTGTGAATTGTTTTCATGACCTTTCTCATTGTTTTAAATAAATAAAGGATTAACATTTTAGCTAACTTGTTTACATTAAGTTACAAATTCCATAAGCCACAGTAGTGTTTGTGTTTTCAACTTTTCATGCATTTTTTCATGGGTATGTGAGTTCAATTGGTTGGTTTCATCTATCCAAAATATTTTAGAAGAACTGCACTGCCGAGAAGTATTTATTTGAAGTAGCTGTGGATAATTTGCAAACTCTGTGATGACACAGTGGTCTTGACTAATGAAACAGAAAGACTTTTATTCTGTAGATTCCCTAACACTGTGGGAAATAAAATCTCAAAGAGGCCCCGGCTCTTATTAAACTGATTTTAGTTTGGGATTATGTCTGCTCCTTGGGTTGTAATACATCTACCTTAATGTGATTCAAAAGGCAATTTCATCTGTTTTTATGCCTTCTTTACAGTTACGACGTACTTCACAGTGCTGTTGAATAAAGTTGTCTCTGAGTCTGAAAGTCTTCCTAAACAATACATAAAAATTACATATAGTTAGGATAACAGAAAGTAAAGAAATGCAATCTAGAAAGTTGGGGTTTAGGAAAGTTGAAAGTGGATTCATCAGATGAGAGGTATTCTTAAAAATACTTTCTTCAAGTGAAAGTAGCATTTCTTTTTTTGCTATGCTCTACTATGTGGTAAATTTGTTCATTCAAATATGGTAAATTATTTAGATAGACTACTATGTTTTTAATTTCTAAATTAATGGTAATACTAACCACTTGAAAATGTACATTAAAAATGCATTAAATAGCAGCTGCTACACTATAAATATAAATATAGTTAAGTCAAGCTGCTGGAGTAACATTGGCAAAAAATAACTTGTGTTAACTGGGGACTTGAATATTTTGTAAACATCCAAGAATGAATGAATGAATGAGCATTTGTTCAACACTTAATTTGTGCAAAGCACTTTGATAAGTGCAAGATTTGTATGTTTAAGGATGAACCAAAATGAATAAGACAATTACAAGGAGATTCATAGAAATAAATAGTCTTTATGAAGAGCCATAGCACATATAAGAAGCTTATTTTTAGATCAATAAGTCAGAATAACCAAGAATCTTCAAGACCATGTTCTTCAGATATCTTTGAAAATTCTATTTTGTTTTCTTTTCACTGAAATTATAGAAACAGATTTAAAACTTCTAACAGATTAAATTGCCTTAGGAGGCTATAAATTCTCCCTCCCTAGGGTTTTGATGCCTGCTTGACAGGTTCATTATAGAGGAATTCTTGTTGAGTACAGATTGGACATTGTGACTTCTAAGATTCTTTGCAAATTTTAGATTCTGTGATGTTTAGAATCATAGAAGCTGCGAATGATCCATTTCAACCTAATTCAATAGTCCTCTCCCCTGGTTCTTTCTGGATTATTCTGCCCCATGTATTCCATTTAACTCCTTTTTTTGCCTAGTCTTCCTCCATTATATTTTAAGGTAGGGAATGTCATTTTTGCATTTTGCATTCATATTCTCAAATCATGGCACAATGCCTGACATATAATAAGTGTTTAATTAATTAATGCTTATTAACTTGATTCTCTTGTCTAGATCATTCCTAAACTGATCCTTGTCTAGCCTCCGCTTAAATATTTCCTGACTCAATGTGAATCCAATGTGAAAAGGAAGTATGGTATGAGAAAAGGTTGCTGCTATTCATTTTCAGAGGACCATGACATCAGAGGGTGATGTCAAGAAAAGCAAGTGAAATGGACTTAAGTGAGGGAGGGTTGTGCAAAATCGCTCCTCCTGGGCCATCTGGCTAGATATGAATCAGGATGACTGGAGATGACCTTGGATGGGAGGAGACTTGACCTTTAAAACTAATGTCTTCAATAGATCTCAATTTGATCCATTGATTAAGTAAGGTTAGATAAGAAATAAGGCAAAGAGTAGCCTTTTTAACCTAGTCCAAAAAAATAAAAAATAAAATCAACCTGGGAAGCGAAGACTCTCAAAAAAATAGAGGAGCACTGGGATGGAAATTCATGCCTTGCCTCTGCTAATTAATCATGTACCTAGGATAAGCCATTAACCTCTCTTGACCAAATGTTTCCTTATATATATAAAATGAATAAGTTGAACAAGGTTTTATATTCCATTATTCCTAGTCTTGATTTATGTAGATTATAATTCTTATTGAAGTATGCCTTTCAGGTAGGGAATTATTTTTCCCAAAAGTTTCAAATAACAGCTAAGTGGAGCAATGTATAGACTTCTGGGCTTGGAGTCAGGAAGAGGAGTTCAAATATGACCTAGGACATTTATTAATTGTTTGACCCTGAACAATCATTTAATTCCTGTTTGCTTCAGTTTCCTCATCTGTAAAATGGTGACAAATAATAGCACTTCTATCTCAACTTTTTTTTGTGAGAATTAAATGAGATAATAATTATAAAGTGCCCAGCAGAGTACCCAGAATATGGAAAATTATATATAAATAAATGTTAATTAGTATTAGTCTTGAAGAATTTTTAAAAGCTACAAAAATATTGTGAACAAATATGGGATTATAAATGCTCAAGATCAATCAGCAACTTCCATCATTCATTGTCATTTTTACCCTTCAGTCATCTTTAATCATTGTGATCTTTTAAAAATTAGTCTTAATTTCTTTATTCAAATTTCAACAATCATTTTAGACTTTGTCAGATCAAGAATACTAACAGTTAGTATTTTCATATACTGTGATCAAGACATAGGAGCCTACATGGCAATTACTTACCTGGTATGCTATATAAACATTGGGATTCATTGAAAACAGGTAACTAATCAAATATGTTTTTATCAAAATTGATATATCAAACTAGATGTTTGGTTATTGTTGTTTGTCCTTCCTTCTCAAAGACCACTAGAACATCAGAGAGGCAATACCATGACACGCAAGTGAGTTGATTTAAGTGAGGGGATGCTATGCAAAGTCACCAACTTTACTCTCTTCTATGGAGCCATTTGAATCCAGTGATCAGATATGGATCAGGACTACTGGGGAAGGTCTTTATATAATAGGAGACTTTGAGTTTTTAAAGCTAAATCATTCCCAGGTCATGGTTTGAATGAGGCAATGTCCATTTAGACATTAAGATTAGGTAAGAGAAAGATGAGACAAAGAAATTAAGAATGGCCACTTTGAAAAAAGAAGAAATTATAGAGAGGGTAAGACCCTCAGGGTATATCAGTACTTAAGGCAAGTGAGAAAGAAAAGAAGCAAGGATGCTCTTTTGCATAGTCCAAAAAAAAAATCAATCCAGGAGGGGAAGACCTTAGGGTTTCTAGCCAAAATAACCCAAAGCACCCAGAAATATAAGAAGAAAAGGAAGGAGGAAGGAAGGAAGGAAGGAAGGAAGGAAGGAAGGAAGGAAGGAAGGAAGGAAGGAAGGAAGGGAGGGAGGGAGGGAGGGAGGGAGGGAGGAAGGAAGGGAGAGAGGGAAGGAAGAAGGAGAGGAAGGGAATAAAGGAAGAAGGGAAGGAAGGAAGAAGGGGAGGGGAGGGGAGGAGGAAGGGAGGGAGGGATGGAGGGGAGGAAGGAGGGAAGGAGGAGAGGAAGAGAAGGAAGGAAGGGCAGGAAGGAATGAAAGAGGGAAGGAAGGAGGGAGGGAGAAAAGGAGGGAAGGAGTGAGGAGGAGAGAGTTGTGTAGTTCATGGTACTCACAGAAGTTGTTTTTTGTTGACCATAGCATGACTAGTCAAGCTCTTTCAGATTTACTATACCTATTTTAGAAGACAAGTAGTCAGAGTTCTAACAGGTGTCTGAATTATTTGTCCCTACCAAGAAAATGAAATTTTTGTACACACACACACACACACACACACACACACACACACGTATATAGACAAGTAACATATATTTGTATTGTACTTTCCATAGCTACTATAAAAAGTTTCTGAACAATTAGAAAAATAAGCAGTAAAAACCAAAGCCAGCATGATCTCACCAAAAGCAGGTTAAGTTCATTTCCTTTTAGATTGATGGGTTGAGAAAATTTGAGAATATGAGGTATCCCCAAAGTTTTAGGGCAGTTCTAGGCTACTGAAGCTTAGACCTGAACTAGGACTTTTGGGTGATAATAAATAAGCATACTTGGGTTTCAGTAAACCATTTGATGATGTCTCTCATGCAAGTCTTGATAATATGAAATATATAATAGTACAGTTATGACAACTTGAAATGGGTTTAAAATTCAAAGAGCTGAGTTGTCAGTCAAAATATAGGAAAGTCTCTCTATTTAAATGTCCCAGAGATCTACCTTTGTACTGACCAAGATTTTTATCAGAGACTTTCTGGATAAAGGTTTGGAAGGTATGCTTACTAATTTTCAGATGATCTAGATCTGGGAAGGAAGTTAACGCTGTAGATGTAGATGACAGACAGGATCCAAAATATCTTGGATATCTAGAACAGTGGTATCCAAATATATATAATCTATGTTTTGTCATATTTTTATCTATTTTGTTAAATATTTCTCAATTATATATTAATTTGGTTCAGGCTACTCTTTGGAAAACCTTCAGGCAGTATGTTTGATTCCTTTGATCTAGGATGCATTGGATGAATTGAATAAAATTAAATTCTTAGAATTAAATGTAAAGTTCTACAGAGGTCCAAAAGACCAAATAGTTCTAGATCACAGTCTGTTTAAAAAAAACACAAAATCACAAACTTCTGGGGTATTAGTGCACACCAGACTCATTGTCATTCAATTATGTAAAACAGGAAATTGAAAAGGCTAGGCTACTTTTAGTGAGGTTTTGTGTCTAGAGTGAGATATTTTGGGGGTCTGTTGTACTCTGCCCTTTTCAGATGACATCTGGAATCCAATGATCATGTTGAAGTGCCATAGTTTTTTTAAAGAAGGACTTGGATAAGAACCACCATGTACTGAAAGAGCAATAAGGATGAAAATAAGACTAAGAGGTCCTGCATGGAAGAATCAGTAGAAAGAACTGTAACTAACATGGAGAAAAAAAATCATCAAAAAAAGGAGAAATGGGGAAGAGGAAAATGGAACGTGAAAGCCCTCTATAAGTAACTGAGAGCTTGTCATATAAAAAAATGGATTAGAATTTCTCCACTTGGTCCAGAAGAATATGGCATAGACCTGATTTTAAATCCGAGTGGATATTTCGTAACTGTGTATCACTGGACAATTCAGTTAACTTCTCAGGGTCTCAGTTTCTTCAACTGTAAGATGGAAATAAATTGACATAATAATGTTGTGAGAATCAAAAGATATATATCTATATGTTACATAAATATACATATATTTATATACATTTAAGGTCTTTGCAGACTTAAAAATGCTGTGGACTATCATTTATTATCATTTTACAAACAGTACTCATATATGATTGTAAATTGGACTTAATGACTTCTGAGGTTCCTTTAGCTCTTTAGATAATAAGATTCTGCTAATTAGGCTTGTTTTCAGTGAGTATTGCCTACTATTGTATTTTATAATAGGCACTTAATAAATGTTTGTCAAATTTTATTTGACCTGGATTTACTTGATTTGACTTCAATTGACTATTCCTCATTTAGGGAGTTAGGGATGTCCCAAATAATCTAGAAAAAACAAAGCTGCAATATCCAGTTTGCTTTGAAAAGGACCTCAGAAACCACTGAAAAGATTTTTAACTTTGGAGGAGTGGTAGGGAAACTCATATTTAAAGGAATTCTATTTCACTATTAAAAACCAGCACTTTGTTCAATTATTTTCTTAAGACATCTAATTTTCAGTCATTCTCCTATTAATGTAGTAGGAGCTATAGTTTCCATAATATGGAAAGTCATTATATGGATGATAATTCAACTATAAGGCTATTTCCAGTGAATTAAAATTTTTATATAAAGTCAAGACATTTTGATAATTTTGACATTATATAGGTTTCATGTGTATAATTTAAAAAAAGTATAAACTTTTCCCATAGTGCTGAAAAGGAAATGGAAGCTTTTCATCCCCTCTTTCACCTCTCCTCTAGAAAATCAAAGTGCTCGGTTGGTAGAAATTCCCCTACAAATAAATAGACCTTCTTAGGAATTGGAGAAATGACCTACTACATTTTTTTTCTTTGGTGTTTTGTCCAAAGTCCATAAAAAATTGATGTTCTCTCCTCAGGTAGCATGCTTATTTTTATCTACATGAAACTCATTGATCTCATTCCAATTTGGTGTTAGCCTCTTCATTCCACTA
Organism: Macrotis lagotis; assembly: GCF_037893015.1. NCBI lineage: Eukaryota > Metazoa > Chordata > Mammalia > Peramelemorphia > Peramelidae > Macrotis > Macrotis lagotis. Next base: position 139,774,352 of record NC_133664.1, on the reverse strand, counting down.
TCATTCCCGAGGTAACGAATGATATTTTCATAGGCATGGCTAGTAATCGATATATACAAGCTCTGCTCATTGATCTGAGTAACACCTTTGATCTGGGAAATCACCAATTATGGCTATTTAAAGTAGATTCAATTGGCAGAGGTGGAGCTACAAAGAAATGGCAACTTGTACAAGTATATTTTCTTTAATAGTATTAAAGTGAAGATGGACACAAAGCTAAATACAACAGAACTTAAAGCAGAAAAAGTTAATTATGATTATTTCAATTGTAAGTAAGGATTTTTCCTGCTTTGTACAGCTTAATTTTTGAAGTTTTATGGCTATGTAATGTGATAGTCTTAGGAGGGAACTTACCAGTTATAAAGTAATAGAAGATGAGCAAGTTTCTTCCCATGATCAACTTAGTGATATTTCATATATTCATCTTCTTTTCTCGAAGATGGGCTTCTATTTCCAACACAGTGGCCTCTTACTGAGCTGTTAACTATTTGGTTGTAACCCCTCCTGTCACTTCCTATAGTAAAGCTGCTGTTTAAAGGAAATTATCAAAAAGTTGCACAAGAGACAGTGGCTCAGGAACAGGTTTAAAGTTAGGAAAACCTATCTTCTGGTCTTTTCCTCTGAATAATCCTAGTAGTGTGATCCTAGGCAAGTAGCTTATCTGCAAGTTCTGACTAACTCTCTTCAAGACTTTAAATATCAGAAAATAAAGATAATGGTAGTAATGACTATAAGAATATAATAAATGTTTATAGAAAGACTTCATTTGAAAAATGTTTTGCTTATATAAATTTGTGTGTGTGTGTGTGTGTGTGTGTGTGTGTGTGTGTGTGTGTGTGGTGTGGAGAAGAGTTCAAATTCTTTATCCAACAAAGGATTGGTGATTGAGTTATAGTAGTCAAAACAGAGCAGCTAATGGATGCCAGGTTCTTAAGTGTATCTCAAAGAAAAAGAATAGAATCAGTCTATTAAATTACTTTCCTCTTGTCTGACTCTAGTAGCTAGGAATTCTTGAACTTTTGAGCAATGATTCCCAGAGAGTCTTAAGTCTATATAAGAATATTGTCTTTTGCATTAATACTTCAATAGGTTAAGGATCCATGTTTTCAATTGTCTTGATATCTCCCTAAATGAAGATTGCAATCCCTTATGCTTTAGTAGATGGTCTACAATTTATTAAGATCAACACACACACACACACACACACACACACACACACACACACACACACGAAAACAACAACACCCTTCATTATCTGGTAGTTATTTTAATTGATGAGCATATCCAAATTTAATTAGTCTGCCTATAGTAGAACTACACAGGGGCAGGTAGATTACAGAGTGGATAGCATGCTGGGCCTGGAGACAGGAAGACTCACCTTGATGAGTTCAAATCTGACTTCAGATACTTATTAGTTGAATGACCCTAGACAAATCGATTAGCAACAATAAAAGAACTCAGCAGAGTATGTGCCCCACTCCCACAGCTGTAGGGCACGCAAGACCACCTCTCCATCAAAATGAATTATCCAGGTAGATGGATATTACAGAACAACTTTGCATATTTAGAGGAATGAATGGGAACTGTATCTTCCAATGGCATCATTCATTGCCTTAGTTAAGCCTTTAAAAGAATAGACAAAAGACATTTAGGGCCAATTTAGCCAAAATTATGAAGTAGTGGGTGACTGTCTCTGGCACCTTCTCAACAATTCATTTTCTTACTCTTCTTTCCTTCTAACATATATATACACACACACACCAGTCTCCCAGTCAGAAACCTATTCTGTTTCCTATTCTAATTCTTAGCTGCCAATTAGCCAAAAATCAACTGGATAATTTCTTAAAGAGTTTCCTTACTCCACTGAGAAGTATCTGCATTTTAACAAAAGAACTATGAAGGTGTAAATTCTTAAAAATGGAAAGCAAAAATGCAAATGAAATGATAGGTAGTTTGCTTAATATTTGGGAGGTGTAGGGACAGCGCTTGGTATACTGTACACAATGTGATGAAATCAGAACTGATTGAGAAGGGCCAGATTTAAAGAAGGATCATTAATTTAAAGGAGTCTACCATAGTGACACAAGGATCTGTACCTGTTTCTATGTTTGAGGTTTTGTTTTTTGTCTTTTTTAACAATTACTGACTTGAATAGAGGCATAGATGCCATGCTTATCAGACTGGTAGATATCCAAAGCTAGGAGACACACTTTCAGGATGACATTCAGCATTCACAAAATATTAATAGGCTAAAATATTAGACTGATTTACTTAAATATGATAAAAATGAACAGGGTTAAATGTAATTTATTATAATTGAATTTTTTAAAAAAATGACTACCAGTAAAAGACAAAAAAGTTGTTTTAAATAGCAAGTTGCCTGAAAAAATCTGTAGGTATTTTAGTGGATTGTAATCTCAATATGAGATTTTTAGTTAAAAAAGAAGAAGAAGAAGAAGTTAATGTGATCCCGAGAAACATTTAGAGGAAAGCTTTTAGTAATAAAGATGTGACCATCCTGCAGTATCTGCTCTGATAACACTTTGTACATCTCTGGGTAAGTCAGTTTAAGAAGGATATCTATATGTTAACAATGTACAAAGAAAGGAAAACAGGAGAGGAAGGGCCTTGGAGAAGATGCTATGTGAGAATAAGTTGAAATAATGGGGAAATGTTTAGTTTTGAGAAAAGAAGACTCAGAGAGGGTGGACATCTTAGATCTGGAATCAAGAAGACCTGAATTCCAATCCATCCTCAGAAAATCACTAATTCTCTGACCTTAGGCAAGTAATTTTAATTTGTTTGATTTGCTTTCCTCATCTGTAAAATGGAAATCACAATAGAGTCAACCTCCCAGGATTGTTGTGAGGATCCAATGAGATATTTGTTGGGGAGCTAAACCGTCCCTGAAGTTAGAAAAGACCTGAATTCAAATTTGGATTCAGACACTTACTAGCTGTGTGACCCTAGACAAGTCTTTTAACCTCATTTGCTTGGTTTTCTCATCTGTCAAATCAGCTGGAGAAGAAAATGTCAGATCAATGATCTTTGAAAATGCTTAGCACAGAACCTAACACACAGCAAGCAACATATATAAATACTATCTGTTTTATTATCATTACTAATACTACTACAACTACTACTACTATTATTACTACTCCTACTACTCCTACTCCTCTACTACTTCTACTTTTTTCTATTTCTACTTTTACTTCTACTTCTTTCTACTTCTACTTCTACTATTACTATGTGATTATTATAATTTTTACTTGTAGTAGGGATGCCTTTGTAGGTTGGATTAAACTATTGATGTCCCTTCTAACTGAAATCCTGTGATACTGAATAATATGAAATAAGTGTGAAAAAACAGCTGGAGCCAAGTAACTGTAGGAAAGCTAAGAAGGCATAACTGAAAGCAGAGAAAAAAATGTCTGCAGCTGAAATGAAGCATAACATCAAACCCAGGGGCATGTTGAGAAGCAGCAGTAAAACAATCAGAATGGTGTTGAAAAACAATGATGTCAGAAAACATTTGAGACCCGAGAAGCCAAAAGTAAAGGGTGGTCAAATCAAAATAGCTACTCCATTGCCAAAAGGACTGTCTTCTCATGCCAATCAGCAAAGCTTTAAAGAAGGTTAGGTTAAATTAGCTGTAAGGTCTCTTCCAGCCTCAATAGCCTATGCTAATAGAGAACCCTGGTCATATAAGCAATGATTAGTGGATAGGCTATGGGCTCTGTTGGATAGATGGTGGGAAGAAAAAAATAAGCAAAGTTCCCAACATATTGAATACTATCCTTTGTGGGAAACTTAGGGGGAGGTTTGGAAAAAGAGTCACAGAAGATAGGAAGGGTTGTGATACTTGTTATGGGGGAGGGGGAGGTAGTGTGATACCCATATGGATGTATTGAGTAACATTTATATTGTACACATTTCTAGGTAGTGGAGGGGTCAGGATAGAAGTAAAAAAAATGGAGACTTAATATGGTCCCAGTTTAGGTTAAGTTAAGATTTCTAGTGTTGTTAGGTGTTCAGTCAATGGGATTGATGGCAATATTAGCCCCAAAAGTCCAGGATCAAGGACTTTACTGCATCACTGAAAAGAAAACCACTGTTAGATTTTTGTCCTGTTTCTAATCCCACTGTTTTCATTTCTGCACTTCTCAATTCAAGAACACATACTTCTTGTTAAAACACTACCATAACACAGAAAAGCCCTATTTGTTTAACTCCTCATTTTTAAGTTAATAGTCATCTCAGTCTTGTGTCTTAGAAGTCATATGGCATATGATACCTCCTCCTGAGTGTTTGATCCAGGTTAATCTATCAAAAGATACTGCAAAGAGGCTACAAGGCAACAAAATCACTTTTACGTTTTTTTTTCAGGAAATACAGATAGGTTAATCGTGTCACACAGTAACCTTTAAAAATACATCCCTGTGGGGCAACTAGGTGGCACAGTGGATAGAGCACCAGCCCTGTAGTCAGGTGAACTTGAGTTGAAATTCAGATTCAGAGGTAATAATTACTTAGCAGTGTGACCTTGAGCAAGTCACTTAACCCCATTGCCTTGCAAAAGCCATAAAAAACAAAAATTAAGAATACATCCCTGCTATTTCAGAGCTCGATATCCCCGCCCTATAGCAGTATAGTTTAGTCATTAGAAGCTAAGAAGCACTGTGACAAATAATGTCTGAGTGACCCTTGGCAAGTCATTTCTTCTCTCAGTGTTTGAGGCAAATTTCTAAGACTAGAAGAATGCATACCATAATTGTTAAAGGAATTGCTACACCTGGTAGTTCCCTAATTCATGGAAATTACAGGTCTATTCTCTGCCCCTTAGCTCTTTTCCACAAGGGAAGTGTCTTTTGAAATCAACAATGCCCTGATATACATAAAAATAGAATTATCAATTTGGACCATGCTGCCCATTTTTTGGAAGTATATGTGTATTAGAGTCATAATGCTGGTTAAATAAGAAAATTAAATTAAATTTAATAAATTAAACCATTTGTTACAAATGGTTTCAATGCTTTTATTTATTAAATTGATGTTTAGTCTTTCTTCTCTTGTCACATTTTACAAGATAGGCTTTTCTCACATTATTTATGACCCAACTAAAATTAAAAAAAAGGGGGGGGAAGGTAAATACTGCAGTATGAAAAGAAGAAAAGAGCATTCCCTCCTTTAGAGCAATATTGATTTAAAATATATCATTGATAAGATCTCCATCATTCAAAGCATTGTACTTTATTTAGATGTCAGGCATTATTTGTGAATGTAGAGCTCATCAGAGAGATTTTTTTTCTTTCCTCTTTCTACCTTACAAAACTCTTCTGTCCTAGCCAACAAAGAATTAGAAGAATTATGAAAAACAGCCTGAAGCCTAGGTCTTTTGTCCTTTAACATACATAACTCCTATTGATGATTGTAGCAGGAGTTATTCACATGGCAGATGTATGGAGTCGGGCTGGCCCCATTTTTTAAAACTTATGAAGCCTTTCATTACTCTTCTCTATCACTGAATGCTTTCACTGACACTTTTGCATAGATGGAACTAGATATTTGACCAGAGGATAGATTGTAGCATTTGGATTTTTTCCTTCTATTTTGATCAGATTTAAACTGTCATACTCTGTCTTGGACATACATTTTTTTAAATAAGTCTTATTGATGTCTTTCATTTTTATTTTATGTTCCTGAAAATATTTCTCATCCCATCTCTCCCCACCAAAACCAGAATTAAATCCTCCCTATAACCTTTTAACTGAAACCAACCCTACTTATTTTTAAAAAGCACTGACAAGTGACAACTCACTTAAACTTTTTGTACCTCGGTTTCCCCATCTCTCAAAATGAAATAATTAAATCATCTACCTTACATGGTTACTATAAGGACCAAATGAAATTATATATATATATATATATATATATATATATATATATATATAGTGATCTACTACCCTCAAACTACTCTAATTGCTAAATAATAATAATAATAATAATAAAAATAGGCAAAAATATGACTATCTGAAAATGTACATATGAAATATATTGAAATATTTGTTCTCTACTGAGATAAAGAAGCATGTTTCTCTGATTTACTTCTGAATTTTCAGCCTCATAAATAAAAGAGATTGTCTTTCAATAAATGGAATTTCTTAGAATTTTCAAAATTGGAAAATATTCCTTTAATTCTGAAGATGCATTCATTAAAGGCAAAAAAATGACAGGCATATTTTTTTACATGTTAATGTAGCCATAGACATGTAGTAGAGTGATGGACAGCATATGTCCCATTATTTATACTTCAGAGAGAAAGAGTAAAAATAACCCTATGGAAAGATTGGTATAAAATATGAAAGAGGGAATTTTCTGCTACTCTTTTTTTTTAACTGTTTAATGTAAAAACTATGTTCTGGTCAACTGAGGCAGGGATAGAAGAAGGGAACAAGTGTTTATGTGACATCAAGGATGTGCCTGACACTAAGAACTTTACAGATATCTCATTTGATCAAAGGTAATGCTTATTATCATTTCTTGTGATTCATTCCAGTATTCTTCATAACTTTAGCCTCCCATCCATTCATGTCATTCAGTAAAAATATCTTGTTTTCAGCAACAAGCAATAGAGTTGAAAGTTACAGCTCATACATACAAGAAAAGGAAAAGACTTAAAAATGCTCAGCTTCCATCGTGTAGGGCCCTGCCACTTGACTGGTACTCTAGGAAACTCTCTATTAGTCACTGAAGGAGCTATTCATCATCTCTGAAAAAGATCTAACTGTATACAGTAGAAAGCACAAAGCATCAGCCATTATTCCAAAGTACCTTATTCTAATGTGAAATGGCAACAAGACCTGTACAAGCTAATGGGAGGTCTACAACACAGCTCTTTCATAAAACTCTGTCATTCTCTGGAGAGATTATTTCAGAGAAGCAAGGAATTGTGAAGGCATTCTTTAGCTCTCTCCTTTTGCATTCAGTCTTCTTTTGGTTTTATGTTCAGTCTATAATAAATATTTTTTGTTCAGCAAGATTTTTATACAGTGCCCTTAAATTTTTTTTAATTCTTGACTTTACTGCCAATAGTGACTTCACCCCTAGAAAACTGGCACCATTAATTATGATTTACCATTTACCTTTCTGCCACCAGATATTTGGAATATAGCCTTTCATTATCTGGATCTATTTTAGTTTGTTTTTGCTCTGACATTCCTTCCCTCATAGATTAATTTTTTTATGGTATACATACATACACAATATATATATATATATATATACACATAAGTTATATATATATAATTATTTCATAATAATTACTCTCTTTAGGTAGTGATTATCAGCTGAATCAATTTGATAAATGCAATTGTTCTTTCAAAAATCTGTTAGTTTCTTGTTCCAAAACCGTTCATGAAAATTATAGATCAAGATGTCTGTCATTTTCACTACAAAACAGTCTGCTAAAGTTAAAAAAAAGATATAATCTCTGTGTTTCTTTGACCTTGTGCTCTTTTACCTCAGCAATGAGTCTGGGTTCCATTTTAAAATGTAAATATTATTAGTGCATATAGGAAAGATCACCTCTGTTTGAAAATGACAGATAAATAGATACAGAGCCTGGACTGAGTCCTAGGCTGAGAAGAATAATTGCAGAAGGGATTATGTCTCCTGTATTGCATTAACTTTGGGAAAGTAAAGTATTTATATTAACATATAGGAAAACAATGAAAAAGAATGAGCTCACACTTATAAACAACAGAGACATAATTTAAACAGTGAGTATTTCAAAGTTCATGTTAAAGAATATTCCTACCCTCCTCCTCCCTCCTTTTCCTTCCCCCTCTTTTGTCTCTGTTCCCTCTCCCCATTCCACCCCCATCTTTCTCTCTTGTCTCTTCTCTTCCTGTCTTACCTCAGGTTCCAAATTACTTGGTTTATGAATATTTCAAGATATAAAAAGTGTGCAACAAGTAATTTTTTAAAAAGCACAAAGTTCTAAAATGACTGTATCTATTGTTCTCTAGTATGTATTTCCCCCTGAAGAATTCTCTTAAAATTCATCTCACCTAACATTTCTTCAGCAATCTTACTTTAACATTGAAATGACTTTAGATAGTAGATTGGATCACACACACACACACACACACACACACACACACACACAAAATCTAAGTCATTACAGCTACTTGAGTCAATTGCTACATCCTATAAAGAAAAGATGCTCTGTGCTTTGAAAGAGTTAAAATGGCAAAAAGTAGTTCTTTGTGAAAAACTGAAGCTGTCTGGGTCTGGAGACTTGAGTTGCAGCAAATTCATTGGAAGGAAACAGAATGAAAACTTAAATATTAATGGTTGGAGGAGGAGTGAGCTGGACTAGGATTCTATTGGATCAATCCCATTTCCAAATACTACTCTAAAGAGCTTCACTAGACTTATCTGAGCTCACCAGACATTGGAACATGCTCATATATTGACCCCAGATGAAACAAAGTCATTCAGATGAGCACCTTGAGCTTCTACAGGACAGAATAGATGACTTCATGAATCTTCAGTTTCTCTGAGTGACACCCAGACTTTCAGTCTAATTCTACATTCTTGCTTTGTGATTTTGAGACATGTTCTGGGTGATTTTGATGTCACTTATGGACTTTAAAAGCACAAGTAAGGAGCTGCTAGGTGGTGCAGTGGATAGAGCACCAGGGGGAAAGTACAAGTACAGTGGATAGAGGCTAGACTTTAATCTAAGAGTGATCTCTCTCCTCTTGTTTGTTCTTAAACATGCCAATTCTGATCACTGTATTATAACAATTTAACATTTTTCCTCCTATTTTTTTTTCTTTGGTGATTTTGGAGATGCAAAATGAGATAGATAATAAGTTCACCAAGGTACTTAGACCGCAGAATCAGAGAAGAGTTAATTAGAGGTTAGTATATGGAATTCCAAAAAGGAAGACATTTTTTCAGGTGCTGTTGCCCTCTTTTTCATTTGATAAATATTAGCAAATCCCCAATTATCAATTTTATTTCTAAGAAGAGGTACCTTGACAGTGAAAAAAGAGAGTCTCTTCCAGACTTCTATACTATTTCAAAAGCATGCAAACAAGGGAGAAGCAAATAACTGTGCTTCTAATAAAGTTAACTTATGAATGGTTTCAATTCTTTCAATGCTTTCTGATTATTGGCAAAGACTAAAAGTAGATTTTTTCTTTGCATTCTGAACATCACTTTAATGAAATTGAAAGTTGGAGACCTGATGGGGTATGTGTTCTGCAACAATTTGAATGCTTAGCCAGGAATCCCCATGGTGTTGACTCGAAGGGGGAAAGAGGAAACAAAGTAGTCTCAAATTTTAAAAGGCAGAAATATTTTTTTAAAAGTCAGATACGAAATAAACTACTCATGAGAAAATTGTAATACTGCCTTAGTGTTCAATGATAGAGGGATCTATTTAAAACACTCTGACATAAAAAATAAATCAGCTTTGACTTCAATTATGAAGTGCTAAAAGTAGCATTCTCTGATAGAATTGGGTGGGTTTCCGGCTTCTTTTAATGATAAATATGCATGAAAGGAGTAATGTCACCATGGAAACAAAACCTTCCCATATTTTTTCACAATGCAAATGCTATAATGGAAACTTGGGATCCTTGCAAAAACAAACAACTGAAGACCAAACTAGTAAGAAGGAAACATTGGTTTTAAACTTTTTAATTCCAGGTTCCCTTACCTCTTTACATTTTATTTAGTGTTTTATCTTATGACATCTTATGATAATTTCCTTGATGCTATTCCCTTATTGTGTTAGTTTTGTTTTTTGAAATAGTTTATCAAGAATTTCAAAGATTATGAGTCTTCATCATTTAAGATGACCATGCACTAACTAGAAAGCTTGATTCCTTCCCTTTGCTAGTTTACCTGTGAAATAGATAAGACAAAATGGAATATGTATCACATGATGTAGTAAGAAGTATGTGAACCAAAAAAAATTCTTTCCTTCCTATTTCCATTTTCTTTTAAGTGAGAAATGATGGGGAATAGGAAATAAAGATTACATGCAGTGATATCAATCTGAAACAAAAGAATTTATCCAAGGGTGTCTAGCATTTTTGATGTTAGAGTATGGTTCCTATAATTCCCACTTATTACAATAATTACACTTATTGTGAAATCTACTCCTATTGATGATGAACCCTCTGCTTTAAATCTATTATTCACTGCTGTTCTTCAATTTCAGAATTTAAATACTTTCAAAAGTTTCATTACTTTCTCAAATAATGGTTATTTGAAGCTTCTTCAAACCATCTTCCTCCCCAAGGGGTATGATCTAGTAAAGAGCATACAGAGGGAATATACAAGCTTAGTTTCTTTTTCTAGATGTACTGTGTTATCTTGAGCAAGTCACAGCTATTTCCAACCATTGGTATATGTCCTTCCTGAAGACAAGAACTATTTTTGTCTTTGTACATATTTATTTATAAATAAATATTTAATAAATGTGAGAGTAGCAACAAGAATAATTAATATGTATTGCAGTACTTAAAAGCTTACAAAGCATTTCATAATCATTATTTTATTGGAGAAACAGGGTGGTACAAAAGGCGAAGATTCAGACTTGCAATCAGAAAAGACTGAATTAAAATAATACCTTCTGACACTATCTATGCAACACAGACAAATCATTTAACTTCTCTGAACCTCTGTTTCTTCATCTATAAAATAGAATCCCCCCCTAAATGGAATCCATCCATAAAATTCCAAAATTTCTACTTCACAAGGTTCAAGTGAGGTTCAAGTGACTTAAGGTATAATGAAGTATTTTGTGAACCTTAGGGAACTATGAAATGTGTTAGTAACTGTTGTCTCAATTATTATAAAAGAATGAAATTCCAGTTAACTTCAACTAACTGTTTTTTTCTTCAAGAAAGATTTTATTTATTTTGAATTTTATAATTTTCCCCTTAATCTTGCTTCCCTTCCCTGACCCCCCACAGAAGGCAGTCTGTTAGTCTTTACATTGTTTTAATGGCATGCATTGATCTAAGCTGAATGTGATGAAAGAGAAATCAAATACTTAAGGAGGAAACATAAAATATAAGAGAAAAATTGTATAATAACATAATTTTTTTTAAAATTAAAGGTAATAGTCTTTGGTCTTTGTTCAAACTCCACAATCCTTTCTCTGGATAGAGATGGTATTCTCCATCTCAGATACCCCAAAATTGTCCCTGATTGTTGCACTGATGGAATGAGCACGTCCATTAGGTTGACTATCACCCCCATGTTGCTGTTAGGGTCAACTAACCTTTTTCATAAATACACGGTATATGATGCAATATGAAATTTAACAACCTATTTTTTAAAGTAACAGATAATTAAAAAAAGTAACAGACACTAGACTAAGAGCTAGAATACAGAGAAAGACAAACATAGTTCCTGCCTTCAGGGGGCTCACATTCTAATGAGAAAGACAATAGCTAAACAACTACAGATATGCAAAATATAGACAAGGTATGTTTGTATGGGGGGGAGAGGGGGGAGTGGTAATTTTGGATGGGGGATTGGAAAAGGTTGCCTGAAGAAAATAGGGCTTGAACTGAATCTTTTTTGTTTGTTTGTTTTCACAAGACAGTGGGATTAAGTGACTTGCCCGAGATCATACAGCTAGGTATTATTAAATGTCTGAGACAGGATTTGAACTCAGGTACTCCTGACTCCAAGGCCAGTACTCTATCCACTGCACGACCTAGTTGCCCCCTTGAACTAATCTTGAAAGAAGTCAAGAAAGTCAAGGAAGAAAAGCATTCCAGGAATGAGAGATAGTCAGTGAAAAGGCATGGAGTAAAGATAACCATTAAATCCAATATAAATGTAAACTATTTCAATATGGTGCTTCCCTCTCTCAGTAAGGACAGTTAGCACTCAGAACCAGTATTGTGGGAGCTCCTATTAGTGAAATTTAAGGTACCCCAAAATATCATTTGATTGAAACATGAAAAATTCATGGACCCATCTGACTGTTCTGTTTCCATAATACCAATGGACTTGCAAATTCAAGTATAGTCATTTTCATCTGATTTGCTTTGCATGCTTATTTCTACGTCTGTGTTCTGTCCTGTCATCAGAATTATCAGTGATTATGGAGACAACCAATGAGGCAATTCAATATAGATCTTCAAACTTCACTGTGGCAGACTCTTGCCGCAAGGGATTCCAACAAGTTTAGAATGGATGAGACTCTAATCCATTCCAGCACCACTCAACCTATGTGATCATCTTGGCAGAAACCAAAGTTTGTTTAATAGAAATAAAGTATGACACTTCCTACTCAGAGTCCTAAGATTTTAATTCAGGGGAATTCTAATTCTGGGAATATGTACTCAGCCCCTAAAGCTGCAGATACCTCTTCTCTTCTTCCTGACAGAGCCTAAATTTGGATTTCAGCCCTCAATTAAAGTTGGCTTTGCTTGGTAGACTGTAAGTAAACTCTCTGAGTACCCAACTTCATTCTCAGTTTGTCAGAAATTTTCTTTAAATATTTACTTAAAAACAATTATGCATGGACAGAGGGTACTTTCAAAATATTGTAAGTAGTAATGAAAACATACAATTTGTCTTTGAAATCTAGAGACATCCTATTTATTATCTTTGAGAAACATGCTACTTAAACATCACACTTATGGTCTATGTTTAAAATGTGGTAGCTCATTTTCTCCTTGATTATATTCTCTTTTGTAATGTATTTCATTTTATATGTACATCTCATCTGAACTAAGCAAGAATATATTCCATGAAGTTAGAAAATCAGTTCATATTATATCAGCTCATTACTCTCATGTTTTCCATAATGCTTAGTACATTGCAGCACAATTAAATTGCTTCAATACACCAGGTTTTTTTTTTTTCTACACACCTCAATAAAAAGTGAGTTCTTATGTGCAAAGCAATGGGATGGCAAAGACAAAATGAATTCCTTGCCCTCATGAAGTTTACAGTTTACTGGAGGAACCCATATGTAAACAAATAAATAGACAATGATAATCTGAAGAGAAAAAGAGAAAGAAAAAAAGAGAAAACGATTCTAGGGAGGAATCAGAAATACTTCCAAACAAAAAAAACCAATGAATATTATAGCAAGGGAGAGATTCCAAGAGGTAGAGTTTTGGGGGGAGTATATCTCCAAGTCAAGGAGATGGAAGATGGAAGACAGGCTCAGGAAACAGCAAGTAGACATGTTTGGTGGGAACATAGAGTGCTCCATAATTATTTATGAAGCTGGAAGAATTCATTTTTGTATAATTACTCAGTTGATAAAGAAAATACCAAAAAAATAATGAATAGAAAACATCTTAAGTTCAGATTTGAAGTTTAATGTTTTAAAATTGCATCCAGATGTATACTGGTAGTGATGAATATAGCACAATATCATAAAAAGCACACTGGTTTGATATTCAGGAGAGATGAGTTTGTGTCCAGGCTTTGACCTCAAGAAAATTACATCATCTTCCTGATGCTCCATTTTCTTCTCTGTAAAATGGAAAGAAAGTACTTGCAATATCTATTTCACAGGATGCTTGTGAAGATCTAGGGCAACAAGCATAAATTGCATCTCAGGACATGTATTTTTTTTTAGGTTTTGTTTTTTTTTTGCAAGGCAAATGTGGTTAAGTTGCTTGCCCAAGGTCACACATTATATTATTAAGTGTCTGAGGGTGGATTGAACACAGGTACACCTGACTCTAGGACTGGTGCTCTGTCCACTGGACCATCTAGCCGCCCCTAGGATATGGATTTTTAATCTCGTTTTCCAGGGCATCTTGCTTCCAAAGAATTTATTTTCAAAAGTTTTCTAACTTCCCTATGCACTTCATATGCATGATTCTATGGTCAGCAACCTCCCCTTCAGTGAAATTTTAGAGCACTTATTGTCTGTACCACTCATTAGATAATTAATTACATATTGCCTTGTGCTGTTTTGTAACTTTTCATGTGTATTTGGTTTGCCTTGTTGACTAAATTGTAATCTCCTCAAGGGCAAAGGTCATAACTAATGCTTCTTTGGAATTTCCAAAGCACCCAGCATAGCCCTAGAGACAAAGTCCTATGGACACAGTAGGCAGTCAATAAATATTTGCTTAATTGAATTTTAATAGAGGAACATATATGGATGACCCACTAAATGAAATCCATTCTTACCCATATAGGAGATATAAAGTGTGATGCCAATCAAAAGCATGTGTGCACCCCACAAGTGATTTTAAACAATAAAACAAAAGTTAATCTTCCCTCCACCCTCTACTTAATCTCTACTCAACTATTCATTGACTAAATTATCTAGTTGTTTAGATTTTAGAGGTCTCAACTTTATTTACTATTCAAAAAGGTTAAAGGAATTTTTTAAGTGACTGCATTTTAACCCTCACTTATGTACTACTAAAATCTAATTTGTTTCTTTCCTTAACCCCTATAGTACTTGATTGTAGACAATTGATTAGGGGGGATCAAGGAGGAAGGAAACAGACTCAGAATGATTAGGCAAATTTTCTAAAGTCACAAAATTTAGTAGTAGAGGTTAGTTAACTTAAGTCCCAATCTAGTATGTTTAATTATATTTTGTTATATTTATAATTATCAATGTGTAGTATTCAGATAATTTTTAAAATTAAATTTTGAACATGATCTTTTGTGCTTTTTATCATTGAATTTTCTCTTATCTTCATTAACAGAATTCCTAAATTAGAGGCCTCAGATATTTCTATTTTAATTCCCCCCTACCCCCAAAATCATCAACCTTCCACTTCTAACAAAGTATTAGAGGATGTAAAACAGAAATGACACAGCTCCAAAAGTAAAAGGATCTTACAATTTGTTATGGACAAAGAGAAATAGTATTAGGGAATCTAGCACACAGTAATCTTAATCAATACTAATTAATTATCAAAAAGTTATATAAATGAAGGTGGGATAAATGTGAATCAGTACTATATCTCAAGTACTATGAGACAAAGAACTATTTTTCACTTGAGGGAGAGGTTTCAGGGACAACTCCAAGGAAATGTAACTTTAGTTAGACCTTCACAGAAGGACAAGTTTTCAAAAGACATATGGAAAGAAGTAGAGATAGAAGAAAGAAAGGATAAGACTGGGGAAAAGGCAATTGTCCAACATGATTCAAACCTAGATCCCATAAAAGAAAATTATCAAAGACTAGCTTAGAATCATAGAGTAGAACCAGATTATATAGGACATTGAATGCTAGAATGATTAGCTTATTATGAATTCTTTAGGTATATGATGGAGAGTCAAGTGGTTTTTTTTAAATCAAGGCAAAGCATAAAGATTTGGCTAACCATTCTTTTCCATAGTCTTTATATCATATAATTTCAATTATCTGTTCATCATGATTGGAGATCCTATATGTGGTTAGGAGATGGTTGGCATTAATGAGTGGTTTCAACTGTTTTGTCTCAAATTATAGCTTTTATAGTTCTATTAATTATACCAGGTTTTTAGATAGTTCTACAAAGTAGAGATTTTTAAAAAATACTTTTCCACAATTTTTTTCAAGATGAATTTAAGCAAACTTTTAAAATGTCTTAAATGCTTTTTGTTACAAACAATACAATATTTTTCCAACAGTATATCCAAAGTGCACCTGGAAATAATCATTTTAATATTGTTATACTCATTAGATTGTAAGAGACAGAATCTAAGGGGATGGGAAAGGCTTCAGGTATGAGATAGCACTAGAGCTAAACTTTGAAGGAGACTAGGGGCTTTTAAAAGATAGAGGTGAGAAAGCAGAGAATGTATTATCGTAGTGAGGAACATTCTGGAATCTGTCTTGGGTGAAGAATAACAATAAGCAAGTTTGACTTCATTGTAAAGTGAGCTAAGAGGACTCATGCTTTCTAAATTTAAAATGATAGATTGAAGACAGATTGTGAAGAACTCTGAATGTAAAATAAAAGGTGTTAAGTTAAAAGGAGTAAATACCATGGTAACAGTGAGGATGATTGGTTAGAGAGGGGAAAGATTGAATGCAAGGATACCAATTAAGACACTCTTGTACTAGTTCAATCGAAAGGTGACAAAAACCTAAAGTGGGTGGTAGCCATGTGAGTGGAAAGAAAGGGACAAGATATGAGGGATGCTATGCAAACAGTATAAACAACTAAATGAAATATGAGGTTGAAGGAGAGTAAAGAAATAAGGAAGACCTTGATTGAAAGGATCATGGTACCATTGAGAGAAACAGAGATGTTAAGGAGGAAGAATTTATTTGTGAGAATAATAATGAGCTCTATTTTGGATAAGTTGATTTTTAAGATGTTTATGCAACAACCAATATTGATTGAGGTAGCTAGGTGGCAGAGTAGAGAAAATACTGGACCCTGTATTCAGGAAGACCTATACTCAAAGTTAGACTTTAGCACATAACTATGTGACTCTGAGCAAGTTACTGGACCACTCTGCCTCAGTTTCTTAATCTGTAAAGTAAGAATAAAAAATAGTACCTAGCTTTTAAAGTTGTGAGGATCAAATGTGATAATATTTGTAGAGTGCTAACTAGCCATCATCATCATTATGTTGTAAGACTGCAGATCATGTGTGTGAGAGAGAGAGAGAGACTAGGACTGGATATTTAGATAAGGCAGTTAAATACTGAAGAGAGAGAAGGGAAATGGAGACTGAGAAGAGTCTGGGATAACACAATTAAGAGATCCACTGGTAGCTATGGTGAAATCAGTTGAATGATGAGGCTAGAAATCAGATTACAAAAGATTGAGAAATGAGGAGAAAAGAAAGGACATAAAGGCAATAAGTAAACATTGATTTGGTTTTCTCCCTAGAAGTTTGACTATGAGACAAATCTGAAGAGGTCCTAAGTAAGAACTAATTTTTTTGTTTTGATTATTATTATTATTATTTTGAGGATGAATATATTATTATTTATTTGAGGAAATTTCTATAGGTAGTTTGGAGGGAGTTTTTGGATAATGAGAGATTCAAGATTAGAAAGAGGGGATGAATAAGTGTGGTGTAAATTTTACTTGAAGAGACATAAAGCAGTGAACTCAAGAGTACAAGAAGTTGGAGTTGATCGTGATAAAGAAAATGGGTCACCTTTTCATCAGAGACTATTGAAGGAGAAAAAGGTAAACATTGTCAAGATGTGAGAGAAATGAAGAAGCAGTTAGAAATATTTTACTAGACTAGTCCAGGTTACCAACATATTATAAAACTAAAACCATGTCTATATATATCCAACTGATCAGGTAAAAACTGAAAAAAAAATCAGCACCAAATCCGTGTTTGCTTATTCAATGTCATGAGCCTCAATCTTGTGACTGTGTAGATCTTTAACTAGATTTTTTTTCAGATTTTATCTGGGTATATCATCATTCAAATGAAGAGTGTTATAATAGAAAGAACATAGACTTTGAGTCAGAAGACCTGTATCTAAGGTCTAACTTCAACGCCTACTATTTTGTGTGACTCTAAGAAAGTTCCTGTTTGCCTCAGTTTCATTTTGTAAAATGCAAATGATAATACTTATGCTACCTATTTTATAGAACTATGAGGAATCTGTTCTGTAATCTTAAATCAACAGAGGAACATAAATTGGAAATCCCTTACAACTCTAGCTATTCACACTTATGGGATCATAGCCTTAGAGCTAAATGGGAACTTAAAGTCATCCTTTCCATCTGTTCTTTTTTGTGCTTAACAAAACTGAGACTCATAGAGGTTAAATGACTTAACTAAAATGACACAAGGAAGAGAGGCAAAACTGAGATTCAAACACAGGCCTTTTTTTGAATATTAATGTGCTTCCATTTGCACTATGCCTTTATGCTTCCAATTCCTTCTGGTAGCCTGTATCATCTTCAAGCAAGTAGCATTAGTAGCACTGTCTGTAGAAGTCATCTACTTCTGTTGTCATTTTAACATCCCCTTTAAAGAAATCATACAAACTCCTTGACAACCTGTATGTTGAACAGTCATGACAAAAAGAACCAATCAATTCTTATTAGAATGAATGCTGTGTTTTCTAAGTAGGTTAAGGTCTAACAGTGATTTTTCATAGTGATTGTATGCAATTAATTTTTACAGTTAAAAAAAGTGTTACAGTTTTAATAGGTAAAAATGTCAGAATATTAGCATGGTCAAGTGCCAAGTCCTAGTTTAAAAGAGGCTGTTGTAAGTCTACATAGCATTCTTTATAGGCCACTAAGATAAAATAACGTGTGGTCTATAAAGCCATAAAATTTTTTTGAAAAGGAAAACCTTTTGGGAATATCATATTTCAACAGGAGAAGTACAGTGGAAAATGTGTTGGACTTGGTCAGGTGAAACTTGGTTTCGAATGCCATTTCTCTTCTTAATTCTATGACCAAGGGGACTGGTGGGAAAGAGTGAAAAGAATATTGGATCTGAAGCCTAAGGATCTAAATTCAAATTTTAGCTTTCCTATTTGCTACCTGTATGAACATGGGCAATTCATTTAACTTCAGTGGGCCTCAGTTTCCTCATCTGTACAGTGAATAGTTCATATTAGATGATCTCAAGAGTTCCTTTCAGCTCTCAAGCTGTTATTCCTTGACTACCAAAAAGTCATTGAACTTCCTTAGTCTCAATTTTCTCATTTATAAATTAGGAATAATAATATCTGTCTCACAGGATTGGGGAAAAATTAAATGAGACATTATATATGTAATATACTTTATAAATACTCAATGATTACGCTACATAGTATCTACTCACCCCATTCCCACCTCCACCCCCATAGCTCATTTATTAATATACATCCCTAGGATATAATTTGGTCACAAAGCATAATTTTGATCCTAACTAGCTGTAGTTTTAATGCTATCAATTATCATGAAGAAACCAGATGAGAGAACATTGTGGAGGAGAGGGGGCAGCCAGGTGATGCAGTGGATAAGACATTGGCCCTGGAGTCAAAAGGACCAGAGTTCAAATTGGGCCTCAGATACTTAATACTTACCTAGTTGGGTGACCTTGGACAAGTCACTTAAGCCCAATACCTTGCTAGAGAGAGAGAGAGAGAGAGAGAGAGAGAGAGAGAGAGAGCACTGGGAATGGCTAAATAAGAATCCAGCACAACTATTTGAAAAGATCAACAACAACAACCATAACAAAAAATTGATGGTGGCTTGTTAAGGGTTATACGGTAGAAAAATAGGGAAATTAAAAGAAAACAGTTATTACAATGTTCTTTTCAGTACAATGATTATAACAACTATATTTCCAGTTGTAGTTTCTAATTGAAAATGGTTTCCCTAAAATGATTGTCTTTAATCTTGATTATTCAAAGAATAATGATCAATAAAAGATTTTTGTTGTTGTTCAATCATTTCAGCCATATCTGACTCTTTGTGACCCTATTTGGAATTTTCTTGGCAAAAAGACTAGTTAGAAATGACTAAAGTTATTTCCTTCTCCAGATCTTTTTCAAGATAAAGAAGTGAGGCAAGGAGGATTAAATGACTTGCCCAGAGTCACAAGGCTAAGTGCCTGAGGCTACATTTGAATTCTCAAAGATGAGTCTTCCATATTTTAGACCCTGCACTCAATTCGCTGAGCCTCTTGGCTATTCTCAATTAAAGACTAGGTTTTAATATATCCTTATCAGCAAAAATTATTTCACAAATATAAACATAATTGGAAGTAAAGAAGATAACCTGAATATCCAAATGTGTGATTTAAGGGTTATTAAAAGTTGTAATTCCCTTCAAATCTTCCATTCCCCCACTAGCTGATCACTGAATTAACCATTGTTACAAGTGGCTATTAAATTTGAGTTTAACATTTTAAAACATGAATAGCATTGAAAAATATAACAGTTTAGGCTATTATCAGTGAGATAGCTGGCAAAGGGTGCAACACCTGAGATGGTAGACCCAAAGGGACCTTTTTCCTGCTTCACCATTTTATCTAGTTTGACCTTGGAAAAAAAAACTGAACATCATATTTTTGAGAATTGAATTGCATTAATTATGTCTATTCTACCCCAAGACTCTTAAGCCCTCTTTAATATAAATTAATTAATCAACAAACATTTGATAAATATCTCTCATTTGTCAGATACTAAACTAAGGGATGAGAATACAGAAACATCTATGAAACAGCCCTATCCTCATAGATTTTACATTCTCTCCTTGGGGAGAGCATGTATAAACTACATATACATGTCTATGTATAAATTAAATTCAAGGCAAATTTCCACCAGAAAACAACAGCAACTGGGAAGATCAGCAACTGTTAGAGCAGAGGACAGAGCCCTGAACAGGAGTCAGAAGGGCCTTATTCAAATGCTGCCTCACAGACTTTTTAACTATGTGACCCTGGAAAATTCACTTTAACCTGTCTGTCTCAATTTAAGGGTAGTTAAGGTAGTGCAGTGGACAGAGCACCAAGCCTGAAATCAGGAAGACTCATCTTTATGAGCACAAATCCGGCTTCAGATGCTAGCTATGTGACGTTAGGCAAGTCACTGAACCCTGTCTGCCTCAGTTTCCTTATGTGTAAAATGAGCTGAAGGAGGAAATGGCAAATCACTTTAGAACCTGTGGCAAAAAAAAAAAACCCAAATGAGGTCATGAAGAATCAGATGTGACTGAAAAATGACTGAACAACCAAAAAAAAATCTCAATTTTCTCCACTGTAAAATGTAGATAATAATAACTTCTACCTCACAGAGTTGAGCAGATCAAATAAGATGATATTTATTAAGTGCTTAGCACAGTGCTGGCACATTAATAACTGCTTATTTTCTTCTCCTGGATCGCTTTTTGGCACAAGGAAAGGAAATTTTTTTTATTTAAGGGAAGAATTTTCCTGACTCTTCCTCTATTACCCTCATGGAGCCAAGAGAGGAGATGATACTGAGATTTGGCAGATGATGCCATAAAGAAACACTTCAATTTATTTTTAAAAAAGTGAATTTTCATCATTTTCATCGATGGAGAATCCAGCTGTTTGATTGGAAACTTGTCTTTGTCTTTTATTGGAGAAAACAATTTCTAAGTGTCTTATTTGTGATTCAGGCTGAAAACAATTTCGGCACTTGTGTATTTCAACCAATATATTTGTTTTCTACTTATTTACAGTCATATTTTTTCATGCATGAAAATTTCCAGAGCCCAAAAAGCAACTTGTAAATAATTTTGGTTTGGCATGGCCTTGTGTGCACTAACAGATTACATATTGTTCTGATTAGGCAAGGCAAACATGGTACTGAATTTGTAGATGTGTTTTAGCTCATGATGACAGCTTATGTATGATTTACAGCATGGACTGCTCCAGGAGGCTGTCCTAGTTCAATATTTCTATTTATTTATGCCAGAATTTGTTGTAAACAAAGCAATTTAGCTGATATGTCAGATGGCTACTGACAAAGAGCCTTCAAGAGTTGCACACGCACATATATTTGGTAAAAATCACATAAAAGTGTTTATTTTCCAAGAAAACAAAGTTGATTTATTTAAAAAGAAAGTAAAGACACAGAGTATTTTTCAAGCATTTTATAGTATGTTTCTTATTGTTGTTTCATTCTCACTCCAATTTTTTAATGTAGAAAGTCAAGTTGAATATAAGTTGGTAATCCCCCCAAACTGAAAGCACCACTAAGACAGAACATTCTACCTCAGAAAAGACATCTGTCTCTAGGAAGGAATTTCCTTTAAAGGAGGAGTCATTGTAAGTCAATTTAAGCTCTCAGGTTCACTTATAAAGAAGTTTGACTTCCAGAACTTGCCCCCTTTCCACGCATAGATTTCTGCAGTATCTAATTGGCAGAAGGTGACTCCAATCATAGAGGCTTGCTAGCAGGAGTCTTTTTCACCTTCACACCAGTCATAAATCATCCCAACAGGAGAATCACTTGTTAAATACTTAATGATCAGTAGAAAAATACAAAATTTTGAAGGGGAAAATGGGGACCCCCCTCCCAGATTTATCTCACCAACTGTACCATATATCCTGCTTGACCACACAGGAAGGAAGTCTGGTTTGTTGCAGAAGACCAATAAACTGATTCCTCCAAAGGAGATTGATGAATGCTTTGGTAGTGGGAGGAGAAAACTCTCTTGGCTGGTATTTTCTTGAAGTATATTCACCCTTTGATCAAATGTTACTTCAACTTGGAACTTTCACATCGGGAGGGGAAGCTTCATCGGAAAAGTTCTGTATACCCCATAGACTATGAATAAATATTTGATGACTGAGGGGCTTGTTTGTCCTTGGAATTCACTAGAACTTATGGACCTTGTTTTCCAAATAGTTTCTTTAGTAGTTAAACTTATGATTTACATATCTGGGACTTGAAGTGGGGGGTCAGAGTAATGGGTGGTTTGGGGAGGGAGTGGTGGGCAGAATAAAATGAATCCATTATACAATCATGAATTTAAACCTTAAAGGTTGTTTAACCCAACCCCCTTATTTTATAGATGAAGAATATGAGGCCCAATAAGGTTGACTTACCCAGTAGTTTATACAAGTTTTAAGTTTCAGAGCCAGAATTTAAATACCTTTAACACCAAAAGCTAGTGCTCTTTCCCCTGTTCTAAACTTCTTCCTCCAAACACTTTCAACCTGTCTGTCCCTGGCAAAAGGGAGAAGGGAAAAGAGAGTTGGTAGTAGAAGAATATAAAGAAGACTCTAAAAGAACAAGGTCTCTATGTTTTCCTGAAGCCACCTTGCAACTTGTTCAGACCAATCCTATAATGCTCATAAAGTTGCTGCCTGGGCAATTCCACCTTACAGTCATTGCTCAGTCACCCCTGACCCCTGAAATTACTGCTAAAAGCTCTAGTGGGAATTGTGATGGAACCTTAAATCCTCCTAAATTCACCCGGTTGATTGCCTGGAAGGGAGAAAAAGACAGACAAGGCAGATGGACATAAAGACATTCTTTCTTTCTTCAAAGAGATTTTCTCTTAGGGACTTAGCCAGAACTGCATGGCTCTAATGACCTGCCACTGGACTTTTTGATTCAGAACTGGCTTGATGTTTTATAAAAAGATCCAGAGACCCCCGCGAGATTTTCCAGAATGGTATCATATTATTCAGAGCACTTTATTTTTCTCAAATCCATTAAGAATTATTCCTGCCTAGTGTATACTTTTGATTGATTGATTCAGTAGAGCCATCTGGACCCTTTGTGATTAATTAGTTCTAAATGACCATATGAAAACATGCCTCTAGCTGAGAGATAGGGTACATACCTATAGTCTTTGCTATTGGACAGCTCAGGTTCAGTGGAGCTCAGGGTCTGAATTTCAGTGGGACAAAAGCTAGTAGGGCGTCCCAGTAATTTTGGGAACCAGGACACTTACAGAGGGAAGAAGTAGCCTGGTTGGAATCTGAGCTTGTTAAAGCCTCTGGGACCAATCAGCAATCAGGACTGTGAATAGTTGCTGCATTTCTGGTCTCAGCAAGGTAGGGAAATTCAATCTCAAAGAAAAAAAAAAAACAAACAAACTTCAAGACAAATGCAAAAAAAAAAATCTCTGAGGATTAACCTCACATCATGCAAATTGGCAAATATATTTTAAAAATGGAAACAGTCAATGTCATTCAGTATTGTGAGAGGACAGGCATTGTTGATTCAGCCATAAAGCAGTCTAATCATTCTGGAAAACAATTTCAAATTATAACAAGAAAAGTCATTAAAATATCCATAGACTTTGAAGCAGTGATACTTCTACTGTCCACCTATCCAAAGGAAGTCAGAAGCAGAAAAGGACAAAGTTCTAATATATACTGAAATATTCATAGCAGAACTCTTTGTGATAGTAAAGACCTGGAAACAAAGTGGGTGCCCATCATTTGGAGAATGGCTGAAAAATCTATGTCATATGAATGTCATGGAATATTATTGTTCAGTAAAAAATGATGACTCTGAAATTCAAAGAAAAATGGAAAGGTTTATGTGAATCTATGTAGCTCAAAATAAGTAGAACCAGGAGAATACTATAAATAATGACTAAAACAGTATAAATGAAAAGACCACTAAAAAGAAGGTTGAGTTCTGAGTAACTTCTCTTTTCTTGGAGAAAAGATAATGAAATATATCCCCTATTCTCTTACAGAGAGGAGCTTCTCAGATAGAATAATGAAATCATGGAAAGATGCAGTTACTGAAAGAGATATTTTTGCTTAATTGTGTTTGTCACAAGAGAAGGTAGAATGGGCCAGGGATTTTAAAGAATGTGATAGAAAATAAGAAATTGATAACCAATACAGTTGAGTATTACTAATAAGAGTTTATCATTAAGATAAGAACTGTCATTAGTTATTGTTATTTATGGGGAATTGTTGAAAATTGTTACAATATGTGTACTTTTTTTTCATTGTTGTGTGTAGGCTTAAAATATACTATTTATTAATGATACAGATAATTTCTGTTAAGGGTTTGTTTGTCTACTTCTAATAAATATTTTCAATCCCTGGAATCTCTGAAAAGCAAACCATTACAAAGGGATTTTGTAAAATAAATGATTTTTTGAAGGCATTCCTTGGATGTTATAGATTGGATTAGATGGTTTCTAAGGTCTCTTCCAACTGAAATTCCAACAGATGGAGGCTAAGGCATGCTAAATCAAGAGGGAAATGGAGGCACTGATTGATTCCAAGGACCTTAGGCTCCTATTTCTATGTATTTGCCTAGAGACAATAAAATCCTCTGAGGAAAGATGCCAACAGTGCCAGGTAGTGAAAGTAGAAACAATCTATTAGCAAAATATAAAGATGCAAAGGAAATATTATTTTGGGAATGCTAAGTCTAGCATCTCCATATATTTTAAGGCTCACTATTCTCACCTTAGAAATCAAAGAAATTTAAAAAAAAAATTTACCCAATTAAATTCCTTTGAAAATTTCAATAATCCTTAATTGCATTTAGTATTCTATTGGAATTTAGACAGCTTCTATATGCTTTCCCCAACTCAATCATTAAATTATTAGATCTTGTCATTGTAAACTACCACCCAGATATTTGTCATTCATGGGCAAGTCATATAGCTTCTTGTGATTTTATTTAAAGTATGTTAACAAAACCCAAAAAGACAAAATTTTTCATACCAACTGAAATTGACCAAAGAATAGTCCATCTATGTAAAACTTATGCTAAGTTTCATCAGTTCTGTTTAAAATAAACCAGTTGAGGCTCTCACAGTTGCTTCATTGGAGTGATTGTTTTTTTACTGAATTTCCTCTTTACTTCTCCACTTCAGAAATTCAAAGGCTCCTCAGAATTCCTAGCTATTTGTATGACCTCCTGGTTGATGTGAGAATGTTTCAAACTACAAAACTTCTCTGCCCTATGTTTGACATTTCATATTTGTTTTTTATTTTAGGTTCAATCTTTTTACTTTAGTAATAAGCTGAACATACTTAGTGTTTTTATCTGAGCAAATCACTAAGGAAACAATATGGTTATTGCTAAATCCTCCACACACAATTTTTAAAGCATTATATAAGGCTTCTTTAAAAATTAGCATAATTTTCTTTCAGAAAAGTGGAAAAATCTATACAAGGGTAATGAAGGGTTTGCTTTAAGATAATATTCCATTTTCAGAAGAGAGATAAAGGAAAAAGAGATAAGAAAATTGTAAAGCACAAAACATTCCAAGTTATGAGGGAAAACATAACTTTCTTTCTCCTTCCTTCCTCTTTCCCTCCTTCCTTCCTTTCCTTCTTTCCATCTTTGCTTTCCTTCCTTCTCTCTTTTCTCCTTCTTTCCTTCCATTCCTTCCTCCTTCCCTTCCTTTCTCCTTCCATTTCTTCCTCCCTTCTCCCTTCTCTCTCTTATTCTTTCTTTCCTTTCTTCTTTCTCTTTCTTTCTTTCTTTCTTTCTCTTTCTTTTCTTTCATTCTCTCTCTCTCTCTTTCTCTTCCTTCCTTCCTTCCTTCCTTCCTTCCTTCCTTCCTTCCTTCCTTCCTTCCTTCCTTCCTTCCTTCCTTCCTTCTTTCTTTCTTTCTTACAATTTATTGTGATATAAGTTTGTACTAGACCCTGCATGTCCTCTAAAAGACTGAAATGATGGCTGCATTTTCTCGCAATGGCCAGGTCTTTTATTCTCTCTGGTCGGATTTTGAACCTTAGGGAAATCAGGGGTGAAAGTTCAAACTTCTTTGCTAAAGTATAGTCATTGTATTATAAAATATCCAAGATGATTCATTCAGTCAATCTAATATCTACTCATCAAGCAGGAGAACAAGCTAAAGGAGGTTTTATATCTTTCTCTAGCATAACACGTTAAGTGCGGCATTCCAATCTAAAAGGTAGAATTGTTCCTTTGAGTAAAATAATTAATGAGCCCAACAAAAAGGAAAGCTGTTACGAGAGAGACCTCTAGTGGCAAAAAAATGCAAGTGACCTAAAAAAAGGGGGTTTTATTGTTCAGCTTGGCTCATCCATAACTTTGCACTTGTGTTGGCAAGGGAGGTGTTAGGGGAGCATCCACAAAGATGAAAAACCAGAGGCCTCTCTCTGGTCAAATACTGCATACCAGAGACTTCAGAGAGAAGAATCCTAAGGCTAGGGAATTGAAATTCAAAAACAACAGTTATCTGAAAGGAAAGACAAGAGAGACACTCAAAGACAACAGGAAGCCAATGGTGGCATATTTGCTAAGAAATCTGACAACTTGGCTAAGATGTTGAAATAAAAATTTGATGTTAGGGAATTTTAAGATCATTTGACACCACAACAAGCTATCAAAGCAAACAGAAACATTAATTTGAAATTCTGGAGAATGAGAAGGGATTTCTCAGTGCTCTTTCCAATTGAACCTCCTTACCAAATGAAACATTTTGCATATGTGAAGTTAATTTTATTTTAGCATATAAATATAGCATACAAAGGCAAGTAGATAGATGGGAGACACACAAGAGCTTCAGGATATTTTTTTCAGACTCTCTCTGGATTACATATAGTTTCACTTGACTAAAGCTTCATGGAAGATTAAACTTCTTTTGTTCTCCATACAGTTCCACATAGATCAGTTTATGACATGCAGAACAATTTTAACCACATATTAAATAGTACCTAATCTAAAATAATGATAAGAGCAAATATGAAGAGTAAGGAGCATTCATTAGTTACAGATTCAGACTCCTGGGACTAAATTCCAGATGAAACTCTTCCTCCCCCCCAAAAAAAGTTTGTTTTTTATTCATTGCTATTTGCCAAATACATAGTCAGACAGTGTCTAAATTTAAATGAGTATTTCCTCCTTAATTTCTCTGAACAATCACCCAGAACCACATAATTTGAGAAAGTGCTCCAGGCATAGGAAATAAAGCAGGTAAGCGATATTAATCTAGGACTCTGAGCTAATTTATTCACTGAATTACAGCTGCATTTTTTTTCTAAAGAAGAATATCATGGCTATGGGAACTTAGTGCCTCCAATTACAACTCCTTGTGTAGCAATATTGTAAAGTCATTTGTTACCAACGCCAACATATCATACTTCAGGATTTTCATTCATTACAGTTGAGTTTTACAAACTGCTTTATTTGTTGTATTTTGCTTAAACTTTGTCACTATAATTTGAGAACCATCTATAAGAAAAGTCTAGTTTTTATAAGGTTATTTTTACATTTCGTTTTTCCCCTGTTTCCATTCCCATTTTTTAATTTTCCCCCATGTCTTTAACGAAGCTTCTTCAAGCTCTCCTCAGGATGATGAAATTTTTAGAGCCTATTTGCAAGGCAGGTTATTCACAGCCTTTCCATTCTTCATACTAATATATCTCGGTTAATGCTGAAGAAGGACTATCTTTCTGGTTGTTACCAAAGTGTGAGCATCCCATAAAACAGGACATCATAATTCTGAAGAAGTACAGTACATGAATCTCCTGAAATTTGGGGCTAGGAATTGGCAGTATGTTAAACGAAAACTAGTGAGGGTCACACAAATTCTTTCGTTCTGATTTTGGCTGCAGGATAAAATTCCCTCCTTAGGAGACTGATAAGTATATGTATTGATTAGTATTGTTTTTGTTTTTATTTATACAAAAATGATTTCCTAATCAACTCTTTGGGTGGAAGTAGAAATATTTGAAATGTTTAATTTTTTATGTCATTGGGATCCACGCCCTCCCTGCCCAACTCAGTGAAAAACCATCTAGAATTTAAGAAAATCCTAAATTTTTGTGGAAATTTCCTGGGGGAAACCTTAGCAAACAATTCAGTTACTTTACAATTTCTTCTTATGACCTTAAATTGTATTTTTATCAATAGGTACATCTCTTCTTGTTCTCGGTTTCCATTGTGCCTTTTTATTCTCCCAATATGCTACTCACCATTCATTCATACTTTATAGAAAAAATTAAAAATAATAATAATTCTCACCAATATAATTCTATTGGAAGCAGGACTAGAAGTGGAAATAAAAAAATTTAAAAAATTCCTTAATCTTAAATATCATCTTCCACCCATCAGACAATTTGGGTTTTGCTGAGGAGAAATAAGAGCACAGAAGAGGAAGCAGGAGGGAAAGATGAGAGGGCAACACAGAAGGAAAGACTCTGAGGGTGATTCTAAATACTCAGAAATAAGTACCAGAGCATCCTTCTTTCCACTCTCCAATTGGCTCACCATCCCTAACCATTTTCCAAATTTCTGTAATGATAGAACATCCCTAAGGCAGAGTTCTACAACTAGCTAATCATGACCCACCACTCTATCTGGGAGATCTCTAAGGCAGTACCACTGTTATCCTCCCATCCTTCCTTTCCACCACATCCACCATTGTGGTACAGCAGCACATTCCAAGACTGTTTTATCATCCCCCTATTACCATTGCCCTCACCCCCATTCTCAAGAACTCCCCTATAAGTTTGACTCAGATACATGTAACAAATGTACACAAGCTAGCCACCATTCGATCTCAAGGAAAGTGAAAAGTGCTCTCTTTCTACCATAAATTTGTGAACCCCTATCCTCAAGACCAGCTCTATTGCACATGCCACTGTTTTTGAGACTGGTATGTGAATGTGCATACAAATTTAGCAACATGACCAAATAGGAACTACTATCTTTTCCATGGTAATTATATGCATAATAAATCAACAAATAAGTAAATAAATAAATATTTCTGATACCTGTGTCAGTATTTTTTGTATTCATCTTAGTATTATTTTGATGGATCTATCTGTATGTACATATGTGTATGTGTATATACATGTATACATATTATATATATATATATGTTTTTGTTGCATCTTTCTATCTCTCCGTCTGTTAATGTAAAAGCCCTAGACTTAGAGTTAGGAAAGACCTAGATTCAAGTCCAACCTCACTTCAAATTCTGCCACAGATACTTCCTGGATGTGTGACCCTAAACAACTCATTTAATTTCTCTCAACCTCAGTTTCTTCATCTGTAAAACTGAGGAGCTTGTACTTGATAACCTTAAAAGAGCCTTCCAAATTTCATGACTTTTGAGTTTCAGTTTCCTCTTCTGCAAACTGATATGGTAATATCTGGATCTACTTCATTAGGGTATTGATAAACATCCAGTGAAATTTTGTAAAGACTTCAGTAATACTTGAAGTTCTTATCATCATCAGTCTACCTTTTGTTTTCTGTGGGCACTTTTTATGTAATTTTTACTTAGATATAAGATAAGCTCTTCTCCTGAAATAATGGTATCTGTTTTCAAAAAAGAGATAACTCTACAATGTCTGAGTCTTTATTCCTTTCTCCACACTTGTGGAGATAAAATAACCTTTATTTTCCCCTTATTGAATTAAATAAGCACTGTGTGAAGAGAAGAAAATGATCAATTATTGAGGGGAAACATTTAACTGGGACTCAGAAGACCTTGAATATTACTTTCTCTCCAATTTTTAAGGATTTATTAGCTAACAAAGATCTAAGGTTGTTCATGAATCTTTTTTTAACAAACACATATGGACAAACCAAAATATACACAGACGTGTGTATACACACACACCCACATATATATATATATATGTGTGTACATATATATATCTGTATGTTGAAATATATTTGGATAATGGCAATGCATATATTCTTAAACCATAATTGCATGTGAGAATGAGCATAGAAGTGAGGGAGAGGAAAATAAGTGGCCCCAGGAAATAGAGTCTTTATACTGTCCCTCTGAAGGCCTTGTCTTCTTTCCCTGCTCCAAAATAAAGGAGCTTTATGGCCTTGTGAGTATAACACTCAGTCTCCTCATTTTCAAAATAGAAATGCCAATATTGACTCTCTCACAATGATTTTTTTTAACTTTAATTGATATTTTGGTTTTTTACAGTTACATGTTATGAAAGTTTTCAATATTCACCCACATATCCATATCCATATGCATATTTTTAAGTTATATAATTTCTTTCCACCCTCCTACCCTTTGGCTCTCACAGAGGATATTTGTGAGGATTAAAATACTCTCAAGAAAGATAACGTGTTATACAAATCCAAGGTATCATCGTGCATCTGACATGACCAATTATAGTGAGGTATTGTTTGGAGTATTTCTTAAGTTGATCTTAATAGGATTTTTCTTACTAGAGGTTTGAGATCACTCTACTTTACATCATAAATCAGCTGCTTTGGGATCTTACTATTGTCACTTTAAATTTCACGTACAGATGAATGAAGTTGAACTACAACAGGGACTAGGCAGACTTTTGAATCGACCTAACCTAATTTCCTCTTCTTTGCCAATAAGACATCTGTTTCTGATTAGTATTCAGCACCAAAATCTTTTAGACCCCAAGTGATGCCCAGAAGTTTCTTTTTGGGTTCCAGATGCAGCCAGAGCGTAAGAAGAACAGGAATGGGTCTCTAAGCCTTCCCCCACCAATTTAGGGCTTATTAAATCTCAAAGCATCAGATATAAGTAGCTGTTCATTCATTTGCTCATCCATTTAGCAATTGTTAAGAGGCCTACTATGTGCAAAGAGATTTCCCTGATTTGTCAACAGGAAAAATTTATAATGGAAGAAATATTGAGGGATTTTGGATAATAGGCCTAATTTCTCAACAGCTTGTTGAGAATAATTTTCATCAAATTTTTTGCCAAGTAAAGTACCAGAAGGTCAAGCATACTTGCCCAAACTCAGAAGCAACTTTCTCCCAAACAACATTCAAACCAGCATTTGGAAATTGTCTTAAGTGGTTTGGCAAGATCATGGCATCCATAATACATGTTAATTCTGGTGAGTAGAAAAAGAGAAATTCAGCTCAATTTAACAAAATAGTTATTAAATGAGCACTATGCAAGATGGGGGGGAATCAATGATTAACTAAGGCAGGGTTCTATATAAAATTCAGAACCAATTCTTTATAAAAATTTTTGATAAATTATTAAAGCCATAACATAACTACAGTTTTATGATCTGAAAAAAATAAGAGATTAGAAATTATATAATATGATAATAAAGTCTATTATCTCTTTTAGCTCTAAAATAATCTATAATAGATTATAATTCTGTAAAATTATAGTACAATCTTATAAGTAGTAGACTAATTAGTGGTTTAATTTCTTTTAAATAAATATGCATATATATATTTGTAGAATATATATTTGTAGCATATATTCTACACAACGTTTTACATAAATATACATATAGATTAATATAGATTCATCTGTACATGTATCTATCTATATATTTATACAAATATCATACATATATGTCTATACAAGATTAATAAGTGAGTGCCAAGCTAGATGCCACAAAAAAACATTAACAATGAAGGAGGAATAGTAGCTAAATCAGATGGAAATTCACTGTAGATAAACTCCAAGAAATGGATGAGAATAAAACTCATGTCTTGAAATATTTTTTTCACAAATGCACAAAGTTTAGGCAACAACTAGTGGTCCTGATACAAAGAGGTAAATTTGATTTCATTATTACTATATCTTGGCAAGAAGCCCATTATTTAAATATGGTTCTAAATAAGTATACCTTATTCAAAAAATGAGATAGAATTTAGAGCCAATATGGTAGAGAAAAGCCAGAAAGCTGCCAGAGCTCTCCCCATTTTACTTTCAGATATAATATTAAATCAAGCCTCTAAACATATTCTGGAGTGACAGAACCTATAAAAAGATGGAGCAAAATTATTTTTCTAGCTTAAGATAACTTAGAAGGACTTCAGAAAATATCTACAAAGATCTGTAAAAAGATAGCACAGCACAGAACAGATGGTGTCTGGGCATGCCAATAGGAGTCTCTTAGCCAGAGCATTCAGCAACTGAGGTCCCTTAGTCCTGGATCAGCAGGTCAGTGGCACAGAAGGCCAACTGTGAGACCTTCAACCCAATTATAAAAGGAAAATTGCCAGTCCCTCAGCCTAGGGTGCAACAGGCATGATTAGATCAAGACATTCCAGTGCAGTCGCCAAAACACTAGCACCTGAGCCCCAGAGCAGAAAAATCAGTGACCAACAGGTTACTGGCCTCAAGTACAGGAAGCTTGGGACAGTGCCCAATGTGTCCCAGGAGCAGAACTCAACTTTAAAAAAATCACAAAATAGGCTAAAAAAATGAGCAAAAAAATCAGACAACCCTAATCATAGAAATCTATTACTGTAACAGGAAAGATCAAAATACAAACTCAGAAGATGACAATGTCAGAATGTTTACATGCAAAGTCTCAAAATGGAATATGAATTGGTCTCAAACCACAAATTCCTTCTTAAAAGATCTCAGAAAGGATTTTTAAAATCAAACAAAGAAGGTAGAAGAACATTGGCAAAAGAAAAGAGTTATGCAAGAAAGAGTTGACACCCTGGAAAAGGAAGGTCAGTAACTGCCTAAAGAAAAGAATTCCTTAAAAAATACAATTGACCAAATGGGGGGGGAAATCCACTGAAGAAAGCAACTCCTTAAAAAAAAGTAGAATTGGATAAATGGAAAAGTTAACTGATGAAAATGCCTTCTTAAAAATTAGAATCAAACAAAATCAAACGAATGAAAATAATAGAAGAAAATGCAAAATATCTCATTAGAAAAACAACTGACCTGGAAAAATAAATCTAGGCGAGATCATCTAATAATCATTGGACTACTTGGAAGCTAGGTTTCAAAAAAGAACCTGAATAGCATATTTCAAGAAATTATCAAGGAAAACTGTCCTGATATTCTGGAACCAGAGGGTAAAATAATAATTGAAAGAATCCACAGATTACTTCCTAAAAGAGACTTCAAAATGAAAACTCCAAGAAATATTGTAGTCAATTTTTAGAATTATCAGATCAAGGAGAAAATATTGTAATTAGCCAGAAACAATTCAATATTAAGGAGCCACAGGGCGGCTAGGTGGTGTAGTGAATAAAGCACCAGCCCTGGAGTCAGGAATACCTGGGTTCAAATCCGGTGTCAGACATTTAATAATTACCTAGCTGTGTGGCCTTGGGCAAGCCACTTAACCCCGTTTGCCTTGCAAAAACCTAAATACATACATGGGACTTAGAAGTTTCTACATTAAAGAATTGGAAGGTTTAAAACTTGAAATTCCAGAAGGGAAAGGATTTTGGATTACAAACAAGAATCAATCAGCCTCCAAAATTAAACATTGTCTTTCAGGAGAAAAGAAAGATATTAAATGAAATAGAGTTACTTTCAAACTTTCCTGCAGAAAAGACCAGTGCTAAACAGAAAATTCTATCTTTGTATACAATACTTGAAAGAAGAAAAAAAAGTAACCAGAAAAACAGCATGTTATTCAATAAGGTTAAACTGTTTACATCCCTACATGAGAAGATGGTACTTGTATCTCTTGAGAACTATATCCCTATTAGGGCAATCAGAGAGAGCATACACAAATCAAGGGTGTGAATATTAGGTGACTTTGATGTGATGATATAAAAAAAATTAAGGAGTGGGAAAAAGAGGATTGTATTGGGAGAAGAGAAAAGGAAGAGACAAAATAAGGTAAATTACATAATATGAAAAAGCACAGAGGACCTTTTACAGAAGAGGGAAAGAAGGGAAGGGATGGTTATTATTGAACCTTATTCTCATCAGATATAGATCAAATTGGGAATAACTATACTCTTAGTTGGTAAAAGAAATTTCTCTTATAAGAAAGTAGGAGCAGAAAGGAAAAAAGGACACTGGTGAGGAGGAACATGGTAAAAGGAGAGGGAAAAATGTAAACAAGGGGAAAAAATAGAATGGCAGAAATACACAATTTGTAATCATAACTATGAAGGTGAATGAGATAAATTCTTTATTTAAAAAGTAGAAAACAATTATCAGAGTGGATTAAAAACCAGAAACCTACAATATTTTGTTCATAAGAAATATATCTGAAGCAGAGAGAGATATATACACAGAGTAAAGGTAAAAGGAGGAGAATCTATTTTGCTTAAGCTCAAGCTAAAAATGCTGGGATAACAATCCTCATCTCAGACAAAGAAAAAGCAAAAATAGTTATAATTAAAGGAGATAAGGTAGGAAATGGCATCTTTTTAAAAGGTACCATACACAATGAAGTAATATCATTATTAAACATAAATGAAAATAATTGGGAATCTACTTGTGAAAATGAACCCAGAAAGTATGTGAGCAAAGTTACAAAACACTTTTCACATAAATAAAGTCAAATCTAAACAATTGGAAAAACATCAACTGTTCATAGGTGGGCAGAGTTAATATAATAAAAATGACAATTAGACCTAAATTAATTTACTCATTCAGTGCCGTATCCATCAAACTACCAAAAACTATTATATAGCACTAGAAAAAATAATAATAAAATAATTGGTATTGTTCTGAAGGAACAAAAAGTTAAGAATATCAAGAAAATTATTGAAAAAATTCTAAGGAAGAGGGTCTAACTGTACCAGATTTAAACTATATTATAAAGCACAATTATAAAAATTATTTGGTACTGGCTAAGTAATAAAGTGGTGGATCATAAAACTAGGTATGGTGACAAAACAGTTAGTGACTATAGTAATCAGATAAACCTAAAGACTCTAGGTTTTGAGATAAGAATTCGTTATTTTACAAAAACTGCTGGAAAAACTGGAAAATAGTATGGCAGAAATGAAACATGCATCTCACACCATATACCAATATAAGGTCAAAATGGGAGAATACTACAAACCATCTGAGTAAAAAAAACAACCTAATGAGTTTGGAAAACAGATCACAAACCTGGAATAATATAACATAATATAGTAATCATAAGGAACTTAAATTATCCAACCATCTTATTGTACTTTCTCTCTGCCATAAAGAGTAGGTAATAAACTTAACTTTTCTTAATGATAATTCTATCCTTAAAAAAAGAAGAAAAAAATCACTACTCGAATTGCTTCCTACAAACAGCTCAAATCCTTCTTTCTTCAAGAAACATTTTTCAGCCCCAGTCCCTACTTACCTTCTGACCACCACAACCCCTCAAACTACTAGTGCTTTTCCTCTGAGATTTCTTCCCATAAAAAAGTATGATTGTATATCTTGTGTGTGTATATGTATATAATATATATATATATGTATATATATATATATATGTATATATATATATATATATCTGTATAGTATACAGAATGTGAATTCCTTGAGGGCAGGAATCATGTTTTTGTTTTTCTTTATATTCCTAGTGCTGAGAATTAACAAAGCATATCCAGTACTTTATCATTTCCTTCCAAATTATCATTCACTCCCTTGTAGAGTCTAGAATAGAGAAGAGGAAAGCTAAGTATAATATGACATGAACTCTAGATTTTAGAAGAGCAAATTTGTTTTTTCTTTTTCTTTCTCTTTCATTGTATTTTTTTTTCCAATTACATTTAAAGATAGTTTTCAGTTTTCATTTTTCTAAGATTTTGAGTTCCAAATTTTTCTTCCCCTTCCCCAAGATAGCAAGTAATCTGACATTGGTTATATGTGTACAATCAGGTTGAACTTATTTCCATATTAGTTATGTTAGAATTATAATAGAAAGAAGAATCAGAATAAAAGGTAAAAAACACAAGTAAGAAAAACAAATAAAGCAAATTTTTAAAAAAAAAAAAAAGTGAAAATAGTATTCTCTGGTCTGCTTTAAGCCAGGAGAACAAATTTCAAAGAGTTCAGAGGAGTCTACATTCTTCAGTTATCCAAGGGAAGTGATCTAAAGAAGGGTGATAAATTCTTAAAAAATAAAATTCTGAAGAAAAAAAGAAAAATTTCCAAAATGAGTTGCTTAATGATGTGAAGTAGATGCACAAATCTGTTTATTATTTTGAATATATCCACAAAAAATTGAAATAAGGAGAAATAACAAGATAAGAAGAACATAACAAATACCATATATACATATATATGTATATACCCATGAATAAAGATGTTATATGTGTGTATATATTTTTTTGCCAATAAAACTCAAGATGTTCTATAGATCTAAGGACAGAGTTTATCTAGAACAAGTTTCCTAGTTTTAGCTAGTTATATTAGAGAGGAAATTGAGAAGTAAAAAAGGGATAGAACTGCTATTTGGGATAGATGGGACAATGATTATCTCTAGTACAGGAAAATCAAAACTTCATTCTTATTTTGCTGCTGTTTTTTTTCCTATAAAGTAGGTCAACCCTAGAATTGTAAAAAAACAGAAAAGAAATGGCTAACAGAGTTGATGCCTAAAATAAAGACGGTATTAATAAAGTAGCCCCTGGCTTACCTTGTTGGTTAATTACCTGACCTAGGTAATTACTTCTTTGGTTACTTAAATAAGTGACAGATATGATCACTGAGTTTGTTAGTGGTATCTGAAGAATTGTGGATTCTGAAGAGGTTATTTTGAATTGGAGAATCTGCTTTCATTTTTCAGAAGTGGGAAGAAAATAGAATATGGAAACTACAGACAGTGAGATTAACAATAATTCTTGAGAAAATTCTAGAATATATCACTAAAGAGATAGTAAATGAACATTTAGAAAAGAAAGCAGTGTTTATAAAGGGTAATCATGACTTTGTCAAGAAAAATTCATGCACCCTAACCTTATTTCTGTTAAGGACAGGATTACTAAACTGGTGCATCAGGGAAGTGTTATAGACAAAGTTTATCTAGATTTTTAGCAAACAACTTGATAAATTATCTTAAAATAATTTTGTGGGAGATATGAACAAATATGAACTAGAATATAATCTTAAAAGAACATGAAACTGAATGTCCAGATTTTAAAAGTAGTTAAAAATTACTCAATGTCAATTGGGCAAGAAATCATCTATGAGACCTTACAACTTTGGAAACTGTTCAAAATTTTTATCAATGTCTTTGTTGAAGGTATAAGTGACATGATCACCAATTCTGTATATGAAAGGGATTGAATATAATATTTCAAGATAGAATTCAATATGGATAACTTTACAATCTTACCTTTGAGATCCAAAGTTAGTTTCAGCAGCAAAACAAAAAAATGGGAGAGGCATTTTTAGAAAGTAATTTAATCTGAAAAAAAAAATGGAGATTTTAATGCAAGTTTAGTATGAGTCAAAAGCAGTATGATAAAACAGCCAAGCTTTTTTCTCAAATCAGAACACATCTGGAGTGTTATTTTGAGATCTGGGTATCATGGGTTTGGAAGACCATTGATAAACTGGAGAATATTCAGAGGAGAATAGGAACAGTAAAGGGTCTTGAGTTCATGTCATTCATACAAGGATTAAGTGAAAGATCTAAGGATGGTGGATTCATTGCAGTTTCAGTGTCTCCAAATATCTGAAAGTCTGTAAAGAGGAGGGATTATTCTATTTGTTTACAAAACATGGAACCAAGAAAATTAGGTAGAAGTTCCACAAAGAAACAATAAAGTTTAGCTTTGGAGGAAAAACAATTTTTTGTAAGTGCTACCCAAAAGTAGAATGGTCTTTGTCAAGAGGTAGTGAGGTCTCATATGACTATGGATTGCTTTGATTTTCTCATCTGGAAATTACCTTTTGCAAATCCTTTGACCATTTGTCAATTGGGGAGTAGCTTGTCTTTTTTTTTTAATTTGACTCAGTTCTCTGTATATTTTAGAAATGAGTCCTTTGTCAGAAATACTAGTCAGAAAAATTGTTTCCCAATTCACTACATTTCTTTTTATCTTGGTTACACTGGTTTTGTCTGTGCAAAAGCTTTTTAATTTAATGTAATAAAATTGTCTAGTTTATTTTTAATGGTATTCTCCAACTTTTCCTTGGTCATAAAGTGTTTCCCTTTCCATAGATCTGATAGGTAAACTATTTCTTGATCTCCTAGCTTGCTTATAATATTGTTTTTATGTCTAGATCCTATATCCATTTTGATCTTATCTTGGTATAGAGTGTGAGATGTTGATCTAATCCAAGTTTCTGCCATACTAACTTCCAAATTTCCGAATAGTTTTTTTATTGAAGAGAGAGTTTTTATCCCAATAGCTGGACTCTTTGTGTTTTTCATACAGCAGATTACTATAATCATTTCCTGCTATTGCACTTAGTCTAATACCAGACAGTTTTGATGACTGATGCTTTACAATATAATTTTAGATCTGGTAGGGCTAAGTCACCTTCTCATTAGTAGTCTTCTAGTAAAGTTAATATGACTATTATGTCTTGTTGTAAAGGGGCTTTGTTTTTAGTTTTTTGAATTGAAATCCATCCTAGCTCTGTGATTTTGTGGTTTTTCCACAAATATTCACTCTTCAATCTCAGACACTTAAACAAGTCATACAAGAGTCAAACTTGATCATTTTTTTGTGCCTCTCAGACTAACATTTATTTTATAGCTGGTATCAAATAAAAAAATCAATAATCTAGTACTGTAATTCCTTTCATTTTTGTAGCAAGAAAAGTGGGTGCCATTGAAGTTGAGACACAAGGTCATGTTACTAGTTAGTAGCAAGGTTAGGGCTGGGGTTTCTTTTGTAGGACAATATACTGAATGGAATCCTAAATTTACAGTTAAGAGCATCTTGGTTCAGATCCTACTTCAGTCACTTAGTAGCTATGTGAACATGGACAAGTCACTTAATCTAAGGCTGCTCAGGGTCATAATGGATAAAGGTTGTATTTGGAGTCAGGAAGACAAAGGGAAAATCTTGTCTTACACAATTCCTTTCTGTTTTATCCCTTGGCAAGTCACTTAACTTCTTTCTGCAACAGTTTCCTATCTCTCATTGTCGTTTGGGGGATAAAATAAGAAAATATTTGGAAAACTCTTTGCAAACTTTAAAATATTATATAAATACCAGCTGCTATCATCATCATCATTATCATTATTATTAATACTGCTATTACTACTACTACTAATACTACTACTGCAACTACTGTTTCTGTCTGTATGGGAAAAGGTGCTCCAATTCAATCTGTTCTCCAGGGAAAATTATGTTTATGACACATTTTTAAGTTTAATTTGCATTATTATCTGATATGGTATTTGTAAAGCCCTTGGCACAGCACCTCACACAAAGTAGGTGTTATATATAAGTTATATAGTCTAAGCTGTTATGGTTATTGTTATTATTCTTTTAAATTTTTTTTTATTTAAGGCAATGGGGTTAAGTGATTTTCCCAAGGTCCCACAACTGGGCAATTATTAAGTTCCTGAGGCTGGATTTGAACTTAGGTCCTCCTACCTCCAGGGTGCTCTATCCATTGCACCACCTAGCTGCCTCTCATTGTTGTTATTCTTCCTAAATTTTTTATTATTTTCTAATTTCTAGTCAGCAAAACAACTAATCAAGCCTTGATTTGCAGCATTTGCTGATTTTCAAGTTGTAAATGATCATACTGAAAACTTTACTGTCTGCTTTCCTTAACTGCCATAAGCTGGCTGCAGCACACCATGGTTTATAGGCCCTACTTCCTTATTTATAAAATGAAGATATTGTACTAAATGGGTTCTAAGTTCCCTTTATATCTAAGTCTATCCTATTCTAATACTCTTCCACTATACAAGTTCACATCAATAAACATGGTTCAATGAATTCCAGTGGCTTCTTAATGCCTTTGGGATCAAAGATGCTGTTTGGCATTTAGAATTCTTCCTGACTGCTCCCTTCCTGCCTTTCTGGTTTTGCTTTTTTTTTTTTTTTGGTATTTGCAAGACAATGAGGTTAAGTGACTTGCCTAAGGTCACACAGCTAGGTAATTATTAAGTGCCTGAGGTCGAATTTGAACTCAGGTCCTCTTAACTCCAGAGCCAGTGCTCTATCCACTGTGCCACCTAGCTATCCTATCTCTCCTTTCCACCTTTCTTAGAATTTAGTCTTCTCCTTAAATTCTAATAATCTTGTCATGTCTTACACACAACATTTAATAATCTGTCTCTATGTCTTTGCAGTGGATGAATTCCAGGCCTGGAATATTATATCCTCTCACCTCTACTACTTAAAATTTTGGCTTCCTTCAAGTCTTTGCTCAATTCTCCAATTTTTATTTTTGTAGGAGGCCTTTCTTAGTCTCCCCATTAACTGCTAATGCCTCCCATTTTGATTGTTTTCCATCTACTCTGTGTATATCTTATCAGTAACTAGATATTTACAGGTTGTCTACTTCACTAGATTTCAGGGAGGACAGGCCTAGGTTTTTTTGTCCTTCTTTGTATCCCCCACTGTTTAGTATACTACCTGATAAGTATTAAGCACTTAATAGATATTTACTGTCTGATTTTGTTGATCTCTACTAAGAAACAAGTTACCATGTGCTTGATTTTGGAGATACGAAGAGAAAAAGGATTAAGAAAAATTCCTATCCTCAAAGAGTTTGCATTCTACTGAGAGTATACAGCCTTACAAAGATATGCAGAGTACAAAAAAAATCAGAAACAAAAACCCACACATAGATGAAGCTGCCATGAAGAAATGAAAGATGAGGTGGTCCATTTTTAGGCATCCTATGTAGCAAGGAAACAGTGTTGGCTTTAGTCCTGGGAAGGATTGTCGATCTCCCCTCAGACTTTGCAATTGTTTTCATATGTATGCATTTCATACCACTGATGATAGAAGCATCTCAGATGATCTCAAAGGATGTAGAAGAGAAATTCAGTTCACCTAGTCCAGTCTCCTCATTTACAAATGTGAAAAATGAAGTCCTAAGAGGCTTGAGAAATTACTCAGCTGAGTTCTTCAGATATCAAATGGCTAAGTTCTCTGAATTTGAATTCAACTCTAACACAATATCTCTCTCCTACTTCTATTCCTCCTGTCTTACTATTTGTTTCCCCCAGTATAAGATTTGGATAAGATTGATAGTTTGAATAATTAAATAAAAAAATTAGTTTGGAGGTTTGAGTCTCTGAGGTTGTGGACCAGTTTGTTTCTTCCATTAAGGATCCTCTTGATTGAAAGAATATTATATATTAAAATATTAAAAAAACTATTTTAAAAAAGAAGAAATAACCAAGATGATGAAAAGGGATATTTAGTCCTTGGAGTACTGTGCTAACAAGATTATAAAATCTCTGAAGACTAATTCTGTACCATATTCATTTTATATATCTCACAGTGATTAGCACATAGTAGAGGCTCAATAAATATTTGTTAAAGGAATTACCATTGAATTCTCAATTCCCACATAGTCATCACAAACCAATGATCTTTGTACAATCCTACATATCTTATCCTGTCTCAAAAAAAAGGTTGATTAGGAAAGTAACGATGATTCATGACAAATCCATCTCTTGCATTGAGATATAGTAACACCTAACTCAATACTAGGAACTCAATAGATGCTCTGTGAACTTTTGAATACATGGATCTGAGTTTTATCATTTTCCTATTTAAAAACATACAGTGGAAAAAAATTAAAATAAAAACAAAACAACTGACGTAGTCAAAGTCCTCTACATTCTATTTCCATCCTATTTCTCCTGCTTGATCTTATACTACTTGCCCCATGTCATTCCAGCCAAGTTGGATTAAACTGGCCAGTCTACAAATACATCCCACATTCTCCTTCCCTGGCTTTAAAGCATGCCATTTCCTGGAAGACATTTCATCAGGACTCAATCTAATAAAATCTTATAGATACTTTAAGAACTAGATGAAAGACTTTTCTGATGTGATTCCTCCTCTCTGAAATCTCATAGCACTTTGTTGTAATTATTTTATCTAGTTTACATGTCTTGTTTTGTGTAATGCTTTTTTTGCATTGGGGTTTTTGTTGGCTTCCTTAATGGATTGCAAGTTCCTTGAGAGAAGAAACTATTTCTTACTTATATTTGTATTCTCCTATGTTTTCCCACTATGGTACCACTGCCCTCCGGGGAGGGAGGGGCAAAACTTATTAGTTTTGATTTTGGAGGCAGTTGAATGAAATGCAGAAATGACTATCCACTTCAGGAATCTGAGAAGCAATGAGAAATCACTGAATGTTTTTAAGCAGGAAAATGATAAAACTCAGATTTGTATATTCAGAAGATCACTAAGTACCTATTAAATACCTAGTACTGAATTAGGAGTCAGGAAGACCTCAAATTCAATTGGAAAATGCACTTCAACTCTGTTTTCCTTAGTTTCCTTATCTGTAAAATGGAGGTAATAAAAGCACCTACTTTCAGGATTGTTGTAAGAATTGAATAATAATGAATGCTTAATACATCTTAGGTGCTATATCAATTTTAATAGTTATTATTATTTTTACTGAACCTGTGGCTAGACATTTTCATCATTATAAGTGAGGAATTTTCCTCTACCAATGCAGATTGATACCTTCTTGCAAACTTTTTGAAAATAGCTTAGGGATAATAAGAGTATAACTTGTCCAGGATCAAATAGCCAATATGTGTCAGAAGTATAACTTGAACGC
Source organism: Macrotis lagotis (assembly GCF_037893015.1). Lineage (NCBI taxonomy): Eukaryota > Metazoa > Chordata > Mammalia > Peramelemorphia > Peramelidae > Macrotis > Macrotis lagotis. The sequence continues at coordinate 139,731,576 of NC_133664.1, read as the reverse complement.
AGGTCTTCTGACTTTCTATCCATTCTAACAATGTCTATCAAATTTTGGAATTTGACTTTACTGGCCATAAACATGATTTTTGGATATAAAACCCTGGTCATTTTTACTGACTGTTTCAAATTGTGTCCTAAGCTTATTAGTTCCATTGTGTGACAGGTAAGACATACGTTGGTTCTCCTAGGGATAACTTATTATGTCCTAAGGTAATTAGTTCCATTGTGTGACAGCATGGCTTGCACTGGTTCTCACAGGGATAACTTACCCCGGTGCTGATTATATCCAGAACACAAACCTCAGTGTTATGTTTGGGTTTTATTGGGTTGACAGTCTGCTCTGGATTTTACTCTCACATTCTGAAAACATCATTTGTTTTAGTGTTCCACATATGACATCACTCTTTCATTCTCTAAACATGATTGTGCATTCCATTTGCAATGGAAAAATAAGCATGCAAAGGAAATGTCTTGTTCTTGTGCTTTGGTCAAAATTTTTTTTATAGTTTGCTAAAGTTATTGCACATGCTGTTTCAAGGAATGTTTACAGAGACATTTTTTAGTATAGAGGCATTATATCAACTTAACAAAGTTGATATAATGAATATGACCATTCACAAGAAAACCTAGGAGCTCCTTGAAAATGTATTATTTCCTGTTTATGAAATGTATTCTATATCCCATTAAGTCTTTGACTTAGTTGTATTTCTACATGATAAATAACATTGTGTTCTCAGTCCATTTTTTAAACATTCAGCATCCAATAAAACACATAGTGCTGAGGGCATAGATTAACCTATTGTAATTTCTTCACAAAGCATGGCAGAATCTTGCCATGAGATCAGTTTCATTTTTTCTTTGAGCAATAGCTACCACAATAAGGAGAAATGAGAAGGAATGGGAAGAAATGCAATCTAAATAAGGGAGATGATGGAGAAAAGAGGGATAGGTAGCAAACAGAACTGAAGTATGGTAAATGAGGACAACTTTACAACTTCCTCTCCCAAAGCAGGTCATGTTGTTTCTCGGAGCTATTACTGTCATTCTAATGGTTTATGAGGCAAGCTAATCCTGAATGGGAACTTGAATGTGCCAGAGGGTAGATCTCCTATAATATAGGTTATTCATAATTATTCAGAAAAAGTTGTATTTAGTCATTTCTTTAAGTATGTTTTAGAAAGCTCAGGTTACAACATTTTAGTTGTTACCTCAAATCATTTCCTGACTTTCTAATTCCTATAAAGAGAGCAGAGGAAAAAATGCAGAGAAAGCATTGGTTTATTGTTGATAATTGTGTTGTCCAAAAAAACGTCTTCCAACTATTTTTTTTAAAGCAAGGAATCCCCAGAAGTGATCAAAAGAAATGGGCAGGAACTTTTTCTTTCTCCAATTTTAACTTTTAATTCAATTTAGACACACTTATAGAAAGATACATGAGGTGGATTCATAGTTTGAAGTGCAGAGCATACATTATCATATTAAGTTGAGCCAGGCAAGTTTTCCATAGAGATTTCTAAATCGGGTTTGTATATTTGCTTTAAGTGAATGCTTGAAAGGGCAAGGGGCAAGGCTGGGAAGAGGAAACAAAACAATATGTTGTCTGGGGATATAAAATACAATCTGTTTAAAATCTGTCTTCTAGCTGACCCATAACAGAGGTAGTTCTACTTCAGGATCCCGATGGAAAAAACTGCTCCCTGTCATATTACAGATATAAGAGACTTTCCCCCCCCATCTTTTCCTGCAGTTTCTAAGATGTTTAAAATAATGATGTACTCTTTTAGTGGCTATTTATTGATGCATTTTACACCATTTGTTAGCTATAATCTTCCATCATTTGAGTACATTGAGCCCTAATCTTCAACTCTGTCAGTTCCATTTTGTATTACAAATCATTTGTAGTTTTATAACTGTCATTTCCAAGGACATCTGGAAAAGATGGATTTATGAAAGGTTACCATGCATTCTAAGAAGGCCTAGAATTAGCATGACTTTGTAAAGGTTCTTGTAAATTGAGTAGCAGCCCTCACTGGCAATAAGGTGTTTTCTGCTCTAGTTAGAGTCTATTTATTTAAATATTAAGGCAGGGGGATGACCTTTGCCCTCAGAGATCACTATGACACAGCAATAGCACAATCTATTAGCTGTCAATGGAGCATTATGGCCCTGGCTCTCTCAAGATACCTATTTGTGGACAGTGTTATAATAACCCTTCCATTAGGCATCCCCAAGGCAAATAACCTTGGCTTTAACAGAGTCAGTTTCAAATTCCTTAGAGTCACATTAAGAGACTATCTGGCTTGTGTCAGTTTAGGATCAACTACTCCCTGCATTAGTTCAATTCAGTAAATTGCAAGGGACTACACTTTTATTAGAATTATTTTCTACATGCCTACAGGTAAGAGTTAAATACTAAGGCGTAAAAACAATTCTTCATTTTATTTTTGAAATAGCATTCTTAGGAATCACTAGATGATTGCTTGATGGGGAGAGATTAAAAATGGCATTTTATTCTGTACATATCATTTTGTTGCTAGAACATGTACTATGTGACACAGCTAAGTAGCAAATTTCACAATAACCAGTGAAACAAGTCCCCTGGCAATAGGAAATAAACTCTCACAAACAGAAGAGAGCAGATAATATTCCCTGGAAAGGAGTCCCATCTATCTATTTGAATTCAATAGTGATGACAACACCAGGAGAATAATTTATAAAATAACATTACTATAAATATAAACAACTCTAAAAACTCTAAAAACCTTGATCGATGAAATGACCATCTGTGATTCCAAAGGATTAATAATGAATTATATTATCTACCTGCTACAGTGAGGCAATAGATTTTAGAGTGAAGATTTTTTATTTAAAGATGTGTGTGTATGAGTATGTATATAAATTCTGAATTATATATGCCCACATACATCTATACATGTATATATACATGTGTATTCAAATATATATGTATACATATGTATGTGCATATGTATATGTATATACATATGTATATGCATATCATATAGTTAATGAGGGAATTTGACAATATTTGTTACAAGGAGTTTATTTTTATTTTTTAAATAGGGTAGAGTAAATATAGGAAGAAATGAAAATAGATTTGTTAGTTAAGATATGCTACAAAATAGAGGTGAACTATAGATTGTATATACTTTGAAATTAGGTTATGATATTTTTAGTTTTGTTTTTTCTTTTGTTTATAAGAAAGCTCTGCTGGGAATTTATAAATGTTTGTGATATAAAAATAAAACGAGTCAATAAAATTTTTTAAGAAAAGAAAACCAAAAGTTTTGGGGTATTTTTTGTTTTTCTTTCTTTTGTTTTCTTTTGTTTTTGCTTCTTAGAGTCCAGCCCAAACCCTGGCCAGATAAAATGCTTGAATATTTTTGAATCACAAATGATTACTTCTATCTCTATGTAGAATCTGTATAGACTCACAATATAAGAGAAAGGACATTTTTACTCTAAATAAAAAATCAAGGTCAAATTCTTTTTAAAATTGCCTTCAAAAATCACAAATGCTAATCCAGATCTTCAGAATAAATCAGTAAATGTCTTATATAAATTCCAGATAGTTTGATCAAGACATTGATTTTAGTGATACCATTAGTATTGTGTTTAGAGAAATGTAACCCGCAGTGGATTGCCATTTCCTTTCCTGTTTGTTTTACATATGAGGACACTGAGGTAAATAGGGTTCAGTGATGCTATCCAGTCTATCCACTGTACCTAACTACCCTGAAGAAATGCTGCTTTCATAAAATTAATAGTTTTATAGTTGAATCATCTTAGAAATTAGCTAGTCTAACCCCCTTTCTTTTACAGATAAGAAGGCTATGTAAGAGCCACAAGTGACTTGCCTAAGTTAATATAGGCAATATGTGATAGAATTGTAATTCAGACGCATTTTACAATTACAGGTCCTATGCTTCCAAGTTCAATCTTCTTCCTGCTGCCTCACTCTGCCATCATCATTTAATTCTGAGTCTGAACTGATATTTTTGAAAACAATAGGCAAAGTCAATGATCAAACATGAATGAAGCGTTGATTTTAAAATCTGAGGACCTAGTTCTAGATGAGAGGTTTTAAATCAGAGGTTTTAGAGGTTCTTCTACTTCATTATCCATGTGGTTTCAGGCAACTCATTTAACCATACTGTACTGAAGGTTTCCTCATTCCTAAATTAAGGGGTCTGGGTTAGATGATCTCCAAGGTCAATGAATGTGTTGATTTCCTTTACTGGGCATTACCTATGCTCATGGCTCTATGGTAGACCCTCAAATCTTGTAATTTCCTTTTTTGTTCATAATGCCAACATAAAGAAAAATGTTGGAATACAAATTCTAAAAACCAAGTAAATCTATGTTTGACCTATCTGTGTCCTGAGGCCCTAAGGGGGATATCACAATTATTGATTTATTGTGTTTTGCATCATACCTGGTTAATTGTTAAGCAAAAATGGTAAAATGATGACATCCATTAAAACTTCAACCCCCATAAACAACACTTAGCTTATGATTTACAGTCAAATCACAGTTCACCATTTCTACTTGCCTCTGTCTGTTACATTGCATGCTGGACCATAGGGCAGTACATGGCAAGCCGCATAATATAAGATGTAATTTAAGGGGTTCTATTGATGCCATAAATCACAAATAGTCTTGCTGAAGCAGTTTATGAATGGCAGTAAAACACTAAGACTGAATTATATCATTAGAATTATGTATCCCATGCAGGTATTATTATTTGTAATTGAGAACAAAGTATTTTATATGTGCATACACATGCACATACATGCATATGTATGTGCATATATATATATTTGATATATATATATGGAGAAAGTTCCAATTGTGGGAATTATTTTATATTTAAGGAGTTTTCAGTTCTAAGACAAAAAAGATATGTTTCAAGAGCAAAATTGGAAAACAAGAAGAATAGAGCATTTGTCATCCTGGATTAGGAGCAATCATTGTGCTCCTAATATGGACCATAATAGTTTCAATATATTCTGACAGATCATACATAATCTCAGTACTATACAAATTGAGAAAATTCTATAAAAGAGCTTTCTATTTAACAAGATTAGATGTTTTATTCAAATAAACTATTAAAAACATTGACAAAGCAAATATTGTTCCTAAATGATCCTAACACAAACAGAAGAAAAAATTCAAAATATAAGTAAACATGTTAATTTTGTCTATGTGAATTCAAAGTAAGATGTCATTTTCCCACTGAACTCAATGGTCTTTTTTGATATCAAGTAAATACATCCTCACTGTGTCCTTGATCTTATTGGCTACTTTGGGTGGGGAGAGGGTGAAATGTAATAGTAGTAATTTTTTAATCACTGATTTGACATTGGTCAAATGGATAATTTCATTATTTACTGGTCTTGTTCAGTCATTTTTCAATTATATCTAACTCTCTGAGACTCCCCCCCCCCATTTGGGGTTTTCTTGGCAAGGATATGAAAGTGGTTTGCCATTTCTTTCTCCAACTCATTTTACAGATGAGAAAATTGGGGCAAACAGGATTAAGTGACTTGCCTAGGGCCATACAACTAGTGTCTGACTAAGGAAGATGAGTCTTTCTGACTCCAGGTCCTACACTCTTATCCAAAGTACCATCTTGCTGCCTAGCATTTTAGAGGATGAATTAAAAGCTAAGTGACTTTTTCACCCACTCCCAGAAGAGTCTTGCCTAGTGTGGACCATTATCATATACTGTTTCACTTTGCTTTTTATTACATTTATTTCTGCATATTTCACCTGTAGATTTTATTGATGAGACTTGTTTTGTATTCATCCTCTGTGACCTTCTTAACACATAGTCAAGAAGAATCATTAAGCACTTTGTCTGTGCCAAGCAATAGGGATATTAAAAAAAATTAAAACTAACTCATATACTAAAGGAGTTTATAAACTGATGGATGAAGATTAAAAGTAAATAAATGACTATTATATTCAAGATATCTAAAGAATTGTAAAAGGCATTCTGAAATGTAAAGTTGTTTGTAGAAATTGGACTTTGAAGCAAGTCTTCAAAGAAGCCAGGGAAATTAAGAAGCAATGATGATGGAGACAGATTATTCAAGAGGAGAGAGATCACCACTGTAAATATATATAGAGAGAAAGGGATCAATGAGCTGCAAGTAGGCGAGATTGATGGATTTCTTTCTTTTCTTTTCTTGCAAGACAATGGGGGTTAAGTGACTTGCCTGCCCAAGGTCACACAGCTAGGTAATAATAAAGGCTGGATTTGAACTCAGGGTCAGTGTTCTCTCCACTACATTACCTAGTGCCCCTATTTTCCTGGCTCTCTTTATTTCACTTTGCATCATTTCACATAAGTCTTTCCATTCTTGTCTATTTTCATCATATTCATCCTTCCTCATAGCATTCTATTCTATTGCATTCATATAAAATTTATTTAGTATTTCCCCATAAAAGTAGATTTTGGTTCAAATCTGGCCTCAGACCTTAATAATTACCTAGCTGTGTGACCTTGAGCAAGTCACTCAACCCCATTGCCTTACCAAAAATAGAACCTGAAGAAGTAGATTCGATATCTATTTTTTTATTATTTATTTGCTACCAAAACAAAGTATTGCTATCAATATTTTGGCCTATATAGGGATTTTCTTCTTATCAATGAACTCTTTGGAGTAGTAAAATCTCTGAGTCAAAGGATATGGATATTTTATTCATTTTATTTTCATAATTTCAATTGCTTTCTAATGAAATCATGGTTTCATAAACAATACATTAACATGTACTTCCCAACATCCTTTCCAATATTTCCTATTCCCATTTTTTTTGGCATCTTTGCCAATTTGCTGAGTATGAGGTAAAACCGCAACTTTGCTTTACATTTCTCTTTTAAGTCATGATTTGAAGCATTCTTTCAGATGACTGTTTATAGTTTGAAATTCTTTTGAGAGCTATTCTTCATACACTTTGACCATTTTGGCATTGGGAAATGTCTTTTTTGTCATTTTTCTATAATAGCTAGCATATTTCAATTTGTTATCTAACTTGGATGCCAACCTCTATCTGAAATATTTTATTAAAATATATTTTTTTTTACATTCATTCATTTTCCTTGTTGTCTGATGTAATCTGATGTAATCAAAATTATCTACTTTATCTTTTGTACTTGCTTCTTTCCCTTGTTTGGTTAAGGATATATCCCTACTCATGTCTATGAAAGTCATAGGGTTTGCTCTTTAATATGGGGGGTATAATATGTAGTATTCAGATCATACATCCATTTGAATTTATTAGAGAATATAGTATAAGCCCCACCTTACACTCAAGGAAATCTAAGGCCAAGGAAATGTAAGAGGTAACACAATTGAGAAGTATCTGAAAGGGAATTTGCACCCAAATCCTTTGGCTCTTGTTTCACTGCAATTATAGAAAGACAAAACTTGAATTAGAGAACATGAATATACTATGTTAAACTTTGGATGCCTCTTTTGCTGGAGGGATCCAACAGGAAGACAGAAAAGCAGAAGGAGAAGAAAGTCACGTTGGGAGATATTCATAGCTCATTCAATCAAACATCCCTTGCCACTTCTCCCATTCCCCCTTCTTTTACCTTGCAGTTACAGAATGATTGATCTAGATTCAGACATACTGCTAAGTGCTTCTCTTTGGAAAAAAAAGAAAGAATGAAAGAAAAAAGAAGGGAGGAAGGGAGGGAAGGAGGGAAGGAAGGGAGGGAAGGAAGGGAGGGAAGGAAGGGAGGGAAGGAAGGAAGGAGGGAAGGGAGGGAGGGAAGGGAGGGAGGGAAGGGAGGGAAGGAGGGAAGGAGGGAAGGAGGGAAGGAAGGAAGGAAGGAGGAAGGAGGAAGGAGGAAGGAGGAAGGAAGGAAGGAGGAAGGAGGAAGGAGGAAGGAGGAAGGAGGAAGGAGGAAGGAGGAAGGAGGAAGGAGGAAGGAGGAAGGAGGGGAGGGAGGGAGGAGGGAATAGGAAGGAAAGAACTAAGGAGCTTAGATGAATTTCTGGGAAAAATTGATGCAGTTCTTACTATTCTACTTGGTTAACTCGTTCTATAATGCCACTTCAAGTGCATATTAGCTGTCTATTGTGCCAAAAGCTCTCAACCTGCCTCTAAAGCAACTTCTGCTCAGACTGAATGAACTGTGATGAATAGCAGTCATTGATCTCCATACCTTCCAAAGAATAAAGCCTTGGATGAGAATTTTAGTTCAGATTATTGAATTCAATATTTAGAAATATTTTCATTTTATTTCAGAGTTCTGTTTGAGTTGTCTTGTTATGTAGAAGTTGTGTCTGTTTTTTTCCCTTTCTTGAATCTATCCATCCAAATACATTCTTGATGCTCAAAGTTGCCTGTAATAATTGAAGAGGGAGATTTCTGAAGAGGATAGAGCAAAAGGATATTCCAGAACTTCAAGAGGGAAGCTTTCAAATACTTACTAGAATATCAATTTTTCCTATGTGTCAAATTTCACCAAAATTATAATATGTGAGCACCATTAGGACAGTGCCAATTTTATCTCTTCTATTATCAGATCTTTTTTTCATAAGTTGTTGCTGCTTTTTCTGGATGTCCCCAGAAGACCTAAAGACAATCAGATAATACAAGGCTTTAATTTTAGAAACTTCATACTCCAACAAGCCCTTTATAAATATGAAAGTGTAATAAAAATCAGGAACCTGCATCTTACAGAAGGGTCCCGGTTGGCCACATTCACTTATTCAGTCATCTATGTGATCCTGACTCTCTGGATTTCTTTCTGTACCATTCTCCAACATAATTCTCTTCTTACTCTGCTTTTTAAAATCTTTTCTGTGTTCCAGAAAATAAACTCCATTCTTATTGTTTCTATTTAAATTCACAGTGACTGGTACATTGTTGTTGTTTGCCCTTCATTCTGAAAGGACCATGACATCAGGGACGTGATGTTATGACAAGCAAGTGAATTGAATTTAAGTGAGGAAGGGTTGTGCAAAGTCACCATCCACACTTTCTCTTCTGAAGTCATCTGGTCCAGCAGTCAGATATGGACCAGGACATTGGAGAAGGCCCTGGATGAAATGGGGGGGGACTTTAACCTTTTTAAACTAAAATCTTTTACAGTCCTTGACACATAAGAGATTAATATTTATTGACTTGGCTTGATTTGCTCATAGTCACAAAGCTACAGGCAAGATTCAAACCCAATACCTCACTTTCAGATCAAGATTATTTACTACTCCAAAAAATAACAAAATGTGTCCTTTTTTCCCATTTGTCAACTATGTTATGTCTACATAAGTCTTCCAACAATGCTAAATAAATATTTCAGTTCCTTCAAATGAAGCTTGTGTGGCATAGTTTCAAGGCTTTTCATCATCCTGACCATTATCCTTTGGATGATTTCCAGCTTGTTAGTATCCTTCCTAAAATATGGTACTGAGAACTGAACACACAGCTCCCAATGGGATTTTGTCTTTGTATCCCCAGGACCTAGGATGTTGTCTTTCACAGAGTATCTACTTAATAAAGGCTTATGGGAATGGACAAAAGAAAATGTGAAGAATTCATGAAGTGAACTAGTAGCTAGTGAATATGAGGCCAGAAGAGTATGTATAAGGTGGACTAGAGGCCACAGATTTATCATTATTGTCCTGTGTGTCAGAAAGTGGGTGAGATGGCTTTAAAAATTAAATGAGAATTTGCTTATGGAGTCCTACATTTGATTTGTAAATTGTAAATTTTTAAATTATAAATTTGTAAATTTGTTAATTGAGAAATAAGTTGAAGTCAGAGGATATAGGAGAAAATTTAATATAAAATTTATCACTTTCATTAGCCTAGATCAACTATAAATTTCACCATGAAGAATTCTCAAAATAAAATCAAATATGCACATGATATTATCTGGATCCTGTCTCTTAAAGAGCCCATCTAGCGTGAACAACTTTTAGACATGCTAGAGAGCAGGCTGCTTTCACCCTTAAAAATTAGACAATCAGTTCCATTTAAGCTTATCTGATAAGAGCAAAGGCAATGTGCTGTAAGTCTTAGCAAACTTTTAAACCCTGTAGTCTCAAAATTAACATGTCATAATCACAGAATCCCAGAGCTGGATGCAACTTTCCTATTTTTGTGGAGAAATGGTGGAAGGAGCACCACCATCCTTCCAATCACTTTGGTTACTAACCTCAGCATTATCCTCCATCTCCCACTCTTCCTCATTTCATTCATTCTTCAGTTACCAAATCTTGTTGCTTCTATGTTGAGTACCTTTTCCAGACATCATATGTTGAGTGCATTTTTGGACTCCATCAATCTTCCCCAGGTGAGTCTTGAAAAGGTGGGAGACAAGGAAGACAGGATTCTCCGTATACACCAAGTACACCAAGGTCTCCAAGGTCTCCATTTATTGAACCAAATACCAGTGCTTAAATACCTCCCCAGTTCTCTAATCCACTCCCATTCCCATGGCCCTTAGTAAACAAGGCTCTGGTGCTCAAGGTCACCAGGTGATGAAGGTTCACAGCACTCCCATACACAACAGTCCCTAATGCTTCTACCTTCAATGCCTCTTTCTTACTTGTTTCCTTCTCTTCTTCCTTCCCCCCCTTTTTAATAGAGTAACTACTACTCTAGTTCAGACCCTCTTCATCTTTTATCTGAACCATTGCAGTAGTCACTTACTTGTTCTCCTTCCCTCAAACCTCTTCCCTCAATAAGGCATCTTTCACAATTGCCAAAATGATGTTTCCTAATTCCCAGGAAACTTCTATGGTTCCCTTTTGTATCTAAGATATATATATATATATATATATATATATATATATATATATATATATATATATATATTTCCCGGACACTTATATATATATAAATATATATATATATATATATATATATATATATGTATATATATATATATATATTGCCCTGACACTTAGAGATCTTTTAAAACCTGGTCCCAACCAACATTATTATGTAGCACTTACCTTTCTGAACTATATATTCCTGTCAAATTATCTTCCTTGTTGTTCCTCACACATGATAACCAATCTTGTCTTCATGCTTTTCCATTGTTTTTCTTCTCTCTAAAATGTACTCCCACATCACTTCCTTAGAATTCCATGTTTTTATTTAAAACTTAGCTAAAGCATCACCTGATATAAGGAAATCCCTCCTGATTCTCCTAGCTATTAGTGTCCTTCTTTCCCCTGTTAAATTATCTTTTATTTATTCTATAAATTCTTATATGCATAGATGATCTCCCTTGATATAATTTAAACACTTTGAGGACAAGGTCTGTTTCATTTGTGTGTTTATATCTGTTATGTATTGGTGGTTAATATATGCTTCTTAATTCATTGATTGATTGGCCACAGAGGTCATCTGTTACAACTTGTATTTGATGAAGAATATGTTTATGACATTTCTGGCAAGTGCTCATCCCACATTCAGTAAAAGATCTCCAGTGAGATTTTTGAATAGTTCTGTTTCTAAGTCTTTACATTTCCAATCTAAATGAACACCCCCATTTCTTTGGACTGATCTTTCCATGAAAACAACTTCAATCCTTTTTCTGCCCTGATCAATAATTTGATTGTGACCCATTTGTTAATTCTGTCCTAAGTTGTAGTTTTTAGAATTCAGACATGGTTAGACTTTGATAATCTTTAGAACATTCCATCCATAGGACAGGTCCATATGAAATGCAAGGGCAGGTGAGAAACTTAGGAATTTTCCTGAAACCAAAATCCTGATACAATTTTAATTATTGTTTTGATTTTGTCCATTTTTGAAATGTATATGTTATGAATTCTGTCTATATATTTTTAAATATATAGTTCTAAAGGCCTCTAAAGATTTGCCCTCTACTTGGTACCCTATGACAATATAAAAGAAGAGGCTGCTTTTTTCCTTGAGCAACTTGCAATCACGATGAGGAAATAAGATGTACATACTAAAGAACATGACTGAATCAATAAAGGTCACCAGAAAAAAAGTGAGATTACAAACCAAAGAGACCAGGCTGAGCCACAAGATGTGGATTAGCACTTGTCTAACACAGCCAAAGTGAATTATTTCCAGGGCAGCTAACATTGGCTACTAGTTTGTTCCATGATTCATTAAAGGAGGATTTGGACATGCCACTGGTGATTTTTGTTGGTTTTAGTATTGTTATTGTTTATTTTTTTGGAAATTAAGGGGAGAAGTATACAAATAATAAATAGCCATGTGCTACAGATGGAAAAAAGACTAGGACTTAGAACTGAAGAGGAAAAGATGAAATGGGAATTCATTTGGGTAGTTCAGGGTTTTCAAAGACCCTATTGACAAACCCCATTTTTAAACTGAGTCTCTGCAATCATTGTATATAACTGTGAGACATGAAACAGTTCAATTCAAAAAATATTTATTGTTTATTAAGTATATTATTAAGGCAAACAGAATTTATTATACCAGTTTATAAAGTATTTATTTACTTGTTGGGCACCATTATACTAAGACCTGAGGAAAATGGGGGGGGGACAAAGAAAGGCAAACCTTGTTTTCAATGAACTCATGATCAAATGAAGAAAGCAAAAAGCAAGCAAATTTAATACATATATATATTATATATATAAGATAAATAAAAAATAATCACCAAGGAAAAGATAATAGGTAAGTGGAATTGGGAAAGGATTCCTAATCCACCAATTTTGATGGTGAGATTTTAGTTGGAACTTGAAGGAAGCCAGAAAAACCACAAGCTGCAGATAAGCTAAGGCCTGGGACTTGAGTCCTACTTTGAGATTTAAAGAGATATTTTTTGAATGTTAAGAGAAAAGAACTGTGAATCAAATTAAACTTTATACTTATAGGGAATGAATGGTAGCAAAGCTTTGGTTCAGTATATGTATCAGTTTCTGACAATATCCAAATGTCATTTATTGTAGGACAGAAAATACACAACCTTAAACACAAACTGACAAGAGTCTGACTAGGGAAACCTCATAACTAGAAACCATAATTTTCTTTCCAAGGTCATGGTGGTCAAGATAGTGTTACACACTTCTTTAGGTGATTGGGAGGGAGTAACAAAAAAAGTGATAAGATTTGTCTAGAAGAAACTGAATCAGATGAGGGGAAAGGAACAAAGAGGTGATTAAAAGCTCTTACCAGAACTCTGTTTAGGGAAAATATTGTATTGGCATTGTAATAAAACTTCTTGAGAAACAAACTTAAACATTTATATTTCTACATTAACCTATTACCCTGATACTCTGTGGGATGTGATAAAAAGGAAATCACAATTAGAACATGTTTTCTAGAGTTAACAAAAGGGAGAACAAGTTTATATCATTTACTAGATAATGCTTCAAATTCTTAAAGGTATGTACATGAAATATGTTCTTCTCTAGGTTAAATATCTTCTTTTTTTTTTCAACTGAGTCTCCAAAAGTTTGGTGCTTTTTCTTTTCCTTGTTAAAGTCTCCCACCTTCAAATTGCCTTATACATGGCAAGATTCCCTCTGGCTTCATAACTCTTCATTCTTTGCTTTTTTTCTTTTAATTATATCTTTTTTCTGGAGAATATTTTATTTTCTCTGCTATCTCTAATGGATATGCTTTACTTTGGCCTTCTCCATGAGGAAGACAATTGGTATTTTATGCTCAAATAGTTGTTATCTGGAACTACCAGAAATTTAGGCAAAGCACACTTTCACAGATATATTCAGAAATTTCCCTTGCTTTCCATATTTGCTGGAATTGAGATTCTCAGTTCTCCATGGCAGACTACCTGAATGCTAAAACTGTAGCTGGGGGCTCTTCACTAATTGTTTTATATGCACATTGGATTTTCCTGCCTTTTTCTGGGACTCTCTTTGAATGTAAAGACTACCTGCCACCTTGGTCATCTACTTTTGAGTCTTAACTAGCACACTTCTGCCACCATCCTAATGGAAACAGAAAATTCCCTCAGCTCTTATACCAGCCAAAGTGATAACTATGTGAGCTTTAACTCAAACAGGTCAGTGAAGTCCCAGGGTAGAAGTTCCAAAACTGAAAGCATTAAGTCCTCCAAGGCATGTTCTGTGGTTTGGGCAGCGAGGTTGCTAATGAGATGGCCGGGGAGCAAAGAGAAGCATTACTACTACCCACCTAGATAGAGGAGGCCAAGTGTTTCACTTACCTGTCAAGACTGCAGGGCCCCAGGCAGCCGTGATCTTTTTCCCACATCTGAATTTCTGCAATACATATATTTTCCACTTTATTTCATATCAGGACCTGTGTAAGGAATGAATAAATGAATGAATAAACACTTACTATATACATTTATTGAGCACTTACTTTATACAAAGCATTATGCTGTATACTAGAACTATAAATACCCAAAGAAGATAGCCTCTGCTCTTTCTGAGCTATCATTTTATTTTTACACATTGTTTTGAAATGTTATCTTTTGCATATAATTTATTTTTTCATCAAATTGTTTACCCTGAAGGAAGATAACCTCTCCTTTAACATCTCCTATAGAACCTACCATAGGACTGGGTACATTAGAGATGTATAATAAGTGTTTGTTCAATGACCACATGAAAAAACCTCAGAAAACATGACATCTTCTGTATGTTGGGAAAAATTATGGTCAAGAAATATATTCTGGTTCCTAAAACACTCAATTCAAAATGGACCAAAACCTTTTACACTTAGTAAAATTTCAGAGTTCAGAAGATAGTTTGATAGAAGCCAAATTCTGATTCTCCAGTTGAAGGAAAGTGATTATGAATTAGTTGGAGGAAGGATAGAAGGTACCCAGTAAAAAGTTAATCCATAAAGACAGAAACTGAACTCAGTTAGAAGTGAGCATGACTGACATGTACACTTCCTCAAATGGAAGTTCTAAAGAGTAACTCAACAATTAGGAATGACATGAAATATTAATTCAGTTGTGTGATTTATTGTACAGATTTCAATAATTCAACCTTGGAAAAATTAAAACTGCTAAAATCCTCAAATACATCTTTGATCTTATCAATTTGAGAGTTCCCTCCAATGAAGATGAAAAACTATGTAAACAATTAAAACAAATCTGTTTAAATTTTTTTCATAAGAAAAGAATGGGAGACTGAAAAATAATTATTTGCTACATAATAATAAGTGATTGATAAACAAAGAAAAAAGTGATAGGCAATATGTAGCCTTTTTTTGATAAGCTCAAATTCAAAAGCCCATATACAGTAACTAGAAGTAAAAACATATAAATGAAAAATATGCAGAAGACTGAAAGATTTATGTAAGAAGTGGCCCCAGAATTCCCATTATCAACTCAAGCTCATGGTAAGAGCCAAAAACAAGAGAAAGTTTTCTTTTTCCTTTATTTTCTTTTCCTTAATTGGATATTGGATTGATGAATGTCTGAAGGAATGTCTGGTTTGTAAACACTTAGAAGGGGAAGGGATTGGCTACTGCTTAAGAGTCAACATAGAGTCATCAAAATCATACAAGACTTTCCTCTTATTAATTTTATATGCTTCCTATACTGACAAAATAGAAGCCAATGATTTTTTAAAAAGGATCCAAAAGAAGAATATATTAGGCAACAAATTTCTTTTATTCTCATATTATCTTACATACATATATATAAGAGGGAGATGAAGACTAGATGATAGTAAACTTAGTCAAATTTGGTGGAAAGATTGTTCATTATGACTATTTTACAGATAAAGCAACAATTAAGTAAAGTAAGTTTCCAAAAGTCACATAGTTATTGTCAGAGACAGAATATGTCTTTTGGCTTTCCTCACTCCGTTCCAGTAATCAGTCCACTACTACATATTTTCAGACTTTATTATAAATAATCTTCAGATTGAGAGGGGATGACCTCATGGTCCTCTGCCTTTATTAGACAATATATATAGAATATTAGCTTTAACCATCACATTTTGGGAAGAAAATTTACAAACTGGACTGTGATCAGTAAAGAAAGTCTAATTCAAAATTATGCCAAAAGATGAACAGTTGAAAGAAAGTAAGATAACTAGCCTGGAAAGAGATACAAGCAGGAATATGAACCCTGTTGTCAATTACTTAATGTTGTTATATAGAAGAGAAGTTCTTTTTGTTGGCCCCAGAGAGGTCAAAAACTAAAATCAAAACATGGAAGCTAAATGGAGAAAAATTTAGCTTTTATATAAATATATATCTAATATCTAGACTTCTCAAAAAACCTGGGTGAGGGGCAGTAAAATTGAGCTAGTTATATCCCAAAACATCTATTCATTCTAGACCTGAGCCTATGCCTTTTTAACTCCAAGGCCAATCCTCAATCCATTAAATAAGCTATTTTTCTTTACCGAAGAGAAATCTATCCTTGAGTTAAGAGTTATAACTTAGAATTCCAACATCTTTGAGTACAATAAGTGAGAAAGAGGGGATCTGAGGTTTGACTGTTTCTGTTTGGCTGATGTCCCAAATTCCTTTGTTGTGTTGGTTAGCAACTTAGGAGTCTGAGAAGTTGAGAAATTGTGAAGTCAAAGTGTTCAAAGGCGATAGGGATTGGAGTGAAGAAAAGTAAGTCATGTTCAAGATATAAGATATTCCATCTTCAACTACATGAATTTTCACTGGCTGGTTTCCATGCCTAGAATTCTCTCCCTGCCCTCCTCCACCTCTGGGCTTCTTCTATTTCTTTCAGGTCCCATTTAAAATTCCAACTTCTATAAAAAAATCCTTCCCAAGTTCCCTTAATGATAGTGCCTTCTCTCTGAGGTTATCTCCAAATTATTTTGCATGTGTCTTGTTTGTACCTAGTTGTTTGCAACTAAATCACCCATTAGATTGTGAGAGTTTTAAAAATTTTGCCTTTATATCACCATTGCTTAGCAAAAATCTGTATTTAATAAATATATATTGATTTGACATGATACACTGAATTTACTTGAGGAGGGGATTGATCTCATTTCCATAGATGACAGCCCTCTTGGAGGTTCAACCCAAATGTGATCTCCTTCAGAGAGACCTTTCTCAAATCTCTCAGTTGTTACCCAACCCCTTGCTTTCATATCACAACATATTTGTTTTTTATAAATCCTGTATCAACTTACTTTTGAATATTTATTATTACTATACTAGCAAGATGTAAAATCCTTATAGAAAGGGATCAAGTCATTTTTATAATTCATTTCCAAGAACTAGCATAGTGTCTGGCACATAGTAAACATTTAATAAACATTTGTTGACTGAGTGACAATATCTCACACTTGGAGCAAACTAAACTATTTCTGAATCCATCCTTTACACTATAGTTTCATTCATTCTTCTATCTTGTCCAGAAAGAAAGAATAAGTGATCCTATCAAAAACTTTCCTGAAATTTTAGGCATGTAGGCAACATTCCCCCCACCTACCAGTCAATAACTTCTGGAATGGAATTTATTCTGGAATTAGCAAATCTTGATGAAACCAATGGGTTTGACTTTTTGTTGATCATTACTTCCTGTTACTATTCCTTATTCTTTCTAGAACTTAGTCAAGAATCAAGGTAATGTTCACTGGCAAATTCCATTGTCTTCTTTTACTGAAAACTTGGAAATCTTTAGCCCTTCTTTACCCATATGAAACCTCTCTGGTTTTCTATGACCTTTCAAAGAACACAAATAATAGTCTACCAGAGCATGTCTGACAGATCTATCAATGCTCTGGGGTATATTTTGTATGAGCCTGTGGCTTCAGTTCAACAAAGGTAACATGGTACTCTCCTATTATCTTCTTGCTGATCTTGGATTTCAGTTACTTCTTGAACATTTTCATGCTGTCTTTTTCAAGTTTAAAATTCATTCTTTTTTGTCAGTCAATAAAGATGGAGAAGTTTTGTGTTCTTTCTGTTATCCATTATCATTTCATTTCTCACAAGCAAAGGTCCAATTCATTCTTAGGTCTCTCAGTTTTCCATACTATAGCCTTAAAATTTTTTCTATTATTTTTCTTCTTCAAAAGTCAAAACTCCTTCTGAATTTTTACACTGACCCTTTTGTATTTATCCTGCATTAGCCACCTTAACTCCTTACTTGATTTTTAAAAATCTTTTATTGCATAGTAATGTTTACTTTAAATATATAGCAAGAACAGTAGTGCAGACATTTCCAGGGGCAGTACTTCCCTACATCTTAATCTTTGGAGAAATCAGCTCTTCTTTGTTGGCCAGAATTAATCTAGAATAGCAATACCATTTCTACCTTTGAAGAATACAATTACCATTTTAAAAGTAATAATTTATTTTTTCAATCAGCAAAAATCTATCTTCTCTAAACTCTCTTCACCTCCCCACCTATAAATATACATATGCATATATATATACATATATATATGTATATATATATATGTACACACACACACACACATATCTGGTTCTGCACCTAGGGTCCTCCTCTCTGTCTAAGGCAGTTAGGTGTCACATTGGATAGAACACT
This sequence comes from Macrotis lagotis, assembly GCF_037893015.1. Classification (NCBI taxonomy): domain Eukaryota; kingdom Metazoa; phylum Chordata; class Mammalia; order Peramelemorphia; family Peramelidae; genus Macrotis; species Macrotis lagotis. The sequence goes on along the minus strand of NC_133664.1, from coordinate 139,713,126 downwards.
GGCCTTGGAGTCAGGAGGATGGGAGTTTGAATCCAGCCTCAGACACTTGTCACTAACTAGCTGTGTGACCCTGTGCAAGTAATTTAATCTTGATTGCTATCTCCAGTCATCCAGATTCCTATCTGGCCAGTGGACCCAAATGGCTCTGGAGGAGAAAGTGAGGCTGATGACTTAGCACAGTCCCCCTCACTCAAATACAATTCATGTGCTTGTCATGACCTCACCTCCCTAATGTCATGGTTTTCTTCAAGAATGAAGGACAAATATTATTAATATAGAGTCTCCTCTCTATCAGAAGTTGCATACATATTCCATCATTAGTCCTCTGGGATTGTGTTTAATCATTAAATTAATCATAATTCTTAATTCTTTCAGAATTGTTTGTATTTGTTATTATAAAAATTGCTCTCCTAGTTGTGTGCACTTTCCTCAGCACCATTTCATGCAAATCTTTACAGATGTCTCTGATACCATTCCCATCTTCATTTCTTACAGTACAATACTATTCCATTATATTTATGTACTATAACTTGTACAACCATTCCCCATTTGATCAGCATCTCCCCCCCCGATTTCCATCCTTTAACACCTCAAAAAGAAAATATTATTGGCCATCCTTAAAGTTTGTTTTGCTTAAAACTAATTATTTCCCTAATTTATACCCATTATAATTTTTCCTTCCCCTACCCCTGTTCCTTATAGCAAATGAGATAATATTTGCCCAAGCACTTAACCCAGGACCTACATAAATGCTCATTACCTTCTCCTACTTTATTTTCCCGAAGAGTGAAATATATTTCTGTACTCAATTTTGTGTTTGTGTATAGTTGTGTTCTTTCCTCCTCTGTCTCCTCCTCCTTATTTGTATAGATATTTACTTCAACACCCTGACTATTTGAGACAATTTTCCCTAATCTTCCTTTGCCTTCTTAACTTCTCTGTTCTCAGGATATTTCTCTTCTTCCTCTCTTTACATTCTTCTTTAATGTCAAGACATAATCAAGAACCACTCCTAATCTTTGTCTAATTAAACTTACTCTAGGATTCCTGATAAGATAAGGTTTAGAAGGGACACATCCTTTCCCTATATTTTAATATGTTATTTATCCTTTTTTAGTCCCATATTATTCATTTATATTTACCTTTGGTTGAACTTCAACATCTGTTTTTTTCATCAGGATTACATGGAAGTATTTTATTTCATTAAATATTAATTCTCCTTCCTGTAGCATTATATTCTGGTTTACCAAGTAAATTATATATTATTGTAATTCTATATCCTTTGCCTTCTGGAATAGTATATTCCAAGTTCTTTACTTTTTTATAGTTGTGGCTGCCAAACCATGTGTGATTCTGACACAAGCTCCTTGAAACTTGAATTCTTTCTGGCTATTTGTATTGTTTTTTAATTTGATTTGGAAGCTTTGGATTTTAGCTATGATGTCTGAGGATTTTCATTGCTTAGAATATTCAGTTATGTATTATGTTAAGATTGCAGGTAAAGGTTGGGGAACTTTAAGTTCTGAGTGTTCCATAAATGGTCTAGTTTGAACTCTACAAGTTCCTCCCCCTAGTTTGTGTCTGAATAATAGTAGAATGCTGTTAGACTCAGTCCTTTTCAGTCATCTGGGAAGCCCTACTGATCAGTGATAGATGTATAAACTTGGGGCAATCTAGGTTGCTCAGTGGATAGAACTTCAGCCCTAGTCTCAGGAGGACCTGAGTTAAATCCGGACTCAGTTACTTGATATGTCTAGCTGTGTGACCTTGGACAAGTCATATAACACTACAGCCTCACAAAAACAAAACAAATAGAAAAAGAAGTGTAAACTCCATTTTGGTTCAAAATTTCTGACCTGATAATTTCTCTGCAGAAGTCAGATTAAACTAAATACTGGATATTAGATCCTCCTATTCTCTTGAAGTCTAAGCAGACGCTGCCTGGTTTTGAACTGATTTTTTTCTAGGTACATAACCCAAGATTTCTCTGTCCAGGAAAGTAATATCTCAGACTGCCCTGGATTAGTGATCTGGACCTGGATAGTGGATACTATAGCTATCAGTTGGCACAGTTCTCTACCCAGAGCATGCTTTTGACCAGAACCCTAATGTCCATAAATCTATCTCTCTATGCTAACCTAGGCTGGAAAATGACTCACTGACTTTTTTAAAAATTTCCAAATTATTATTTACTCCTATACATTTTCTAGATTTCTTTGGAGGGAGTTCACTGTACTGATTCTTGCTATTCCACTAACTTGACTCCTCCTCAGTATACAATCACTATTAACTGACCAGTTTTTGGCAGAAAGAGAGTCAAGTCAATTTATAATCTGTTTTTCCTCATTTATTTTCTTCCTTCCATCCAGATATTTTATGGTACTTGCCAATGATAATATTTCTTCTGTTTCTATCTCCATTGATTACTACCTAAATGCCCCCATCCATGGTTTCTTTATTTCCCCTGTGATTCTATTTTCTACGATATGATTTTACTCTGTCCCACCCTTTTGATTTATTCTGATTCTTTTGAAAAACATATACACTTTCAAAACTAGTCAAGAATCCCATTCCATCAATTTTTAGTTATACCTAGAAGATAACATTTTCCTTTTTGTCTTAGAATTTCTAGTTAACTTTGCTTGTTCTTGGGGCATATTTTCTATCAATTATTGGGCTCCTTCATTTAAATTACTCTCTATGGGACTTGGGATACTAGAGTTACTATACCTATACCAATAGTAACCATTTTACTAGTCATCCAATATTCACTAGCTGTTGTGATCAAAAGATATCATTTAACTGCCCTGATCCTATGTTTCCTCAGTGGCAAAATGGGAATAATAATATTTAGCTGTTTAACCTTAAAGAGTCATTGTGAGGAAAACATTTTGTGAAATTTGCATCAACAATTATTGTGTATGCTCTTTCATTGACTCACAGTTCCTGTATTTTAAGCCCTATTTCATAAATTCCATTTTGAATGCCATTTTCTTAAATGGTAACCTCCCATAACCTGCCTTTCTCTACTAAAGGCCTTACCCTTGATTGACAACAATTCATCTAGAACATTATTGTTTCTCCAGGATTTAACATTTCTGAGTCATACTCAAAAAGAAAAAGTCTATTCTTATATTCATGATATTGTATATTGATACTTTCTCTGAGATATATGTGCATTCTTCCATAAAATTGTATGAAATATTTTCAAAGATTTTTTCCATAAATTGATTTTTCATTTTGTCATCAAATTCACATTTGTAAGCAAATAAACTCATCCTATGGATTATAGCATTGTTTTCAGTCCTAACACTGCTTCTTATTCCATTATAGGGCTTGAATGATTCACATGTAATGTTTCTGATCCACTTTTCTAGGCTTGTGAAACTTTTTAACGAAATGTTAGCATTTGCAGAGACCAGATGTTTTGACATAAGGAGAAGCAATATGTAAATTTTAATCCATGCTAGGAACAATAGCCTGCAGGCACCTTTTTCCTATTACATGAATCATATACATAACCACAATGTGGTGGATCATATCAAAATCATCATCAACTGGAATACTGTACTCTTGTCTTGTGGTTGCCAATTAATAAAACTGATATATATTTAACTTGATAGGTATCAGTGATTTAGCCAATAAGCCTTATCATACTATATTACTGTAACCACTGAATAATTAGGTTGTGTCCTGAAGATGATTAATATTTTTTTAATTGCTGTTCTCTATTGTCCCATTAGTTGTCAACAATGATAATATAGGATTGGTTTTCATTTGTAAATATCACCAATTTTAATTAAAAATATTTTTAGTATTGGGTGTCTTTCCTAACTCCTTTAAATATCTTCCAACTCAAATCCATGTGTAGATTCTTTTTTCTTTCCAAATAATAAAGGTGACTTGAAGATAGCCTCAACGGTTCCCAATACTACAGCATTAAAAAGGAACTCTCTTGTTAGAATCAAAATCCCTTGTGATGACTAGAAAGCAGTTTATTACAAGCTGTTTGCCCAAAATCCAGACAACTAAAGGAAATATAAAATATTTGCTCAATATATAATATTACAATCTAGATGATATTAGAATTTATCATTTTTTTCTTTAAAAATGTATAATTTGTTTTGTCCCTTAAAAGTGATATTTTTTACTCAAAGTGACATGATTAAAGTGGGTGACCAGATTGACATTGTAAGATATGACCTTGAAATAAAATAGCTATCTGCCGAAGAGAAGGAATAAGAAAAAGTTTAATGAAACAGAATACTAGCCTTTACAAGCTTCCTAGCTTGTATACTTATTCATTATTTTACTTAGTTATACCATACTTAGTTATTTTTGAGGCAGCTATATTTTAAAGGTCTGCATTTTGGTGCAGACCTGTCATTTAAGCATTACAGGGAAATTCCAACATGCTAGCTCCCTCTACCATTATAGATAGGCAACTCACCTTGTTCTTCATGAAGTCTTGGTCCATTTCATTTTGAAATGCAATCACTGTATATTTTGTGTATGTGTTAGAATAGATGGTCCATGAAGTCCTTTCCTATTTTCAAATTCTACTATGCTGATTCAGTACCTTAATGTTACTTAAATACCAGATTTTGAAATATTTTCCAAGTTAAAATTAAGTGTTCTGTTTATCCTAGATTTTCCGGAGTATGGGAAGAGGATGTCTAAAATTGTAAAGATTTCTTAAAATTTTGGAATAATTTTAACAAATCCATCACCATGCTTCCTAGTTATTTGGCAACATTTTAGAACATTTGCCATACATTAAAGTCTTAACAGCAGGAATAAGCAGATGGCAAGGGACCCTATTAAAGAAAATATCAATTATTTTCATTTGGGAAGTATTGGATCATAATGTGTTATTATGGACTAAGTATTTATCAGTTGTCAAGTGTTTCATCAGTTCACTATTCTCTTCTAAGCCTCAGCCTGTATTTTTCTATTATTTAGCATCGTGAATATAGGAAGATAAAATAAGACAGATACAAAAAGTGTTTTTTAAAAATCTATTATTTAATTGAATATATAACAAAATATCAGCACATTATAAAAAGGCATTTTATAAAGATTGCATTATGTATTAAGGCAATCTATTCTTGTACATTTACTTAGAAAACAACATACTGTGATTTAAAATGAAAAATTACAATAATTACAAAATTCTACAGTTTTATAATAATATAAATGCTTTCCCTGATCTAACCAACTTAAGTAAATTAAAATTACAGTCACTTTACATCAGCCATTCATATGTATAGCCCTATTAAAGTCAAAGATTTTATAATGGCATTCTTATTAAGATTAAATGACTGAATTATTTTTAGTCTCTTATGCAATGAACAACTATGTTGCTGTTGATTTAGATGTTTGAATTGGCTGTAGCTTTTCAAACAATAACCACATAGAAAGCAGTAAAATAATTTCTTTCTTTTTAAATACATATGCATTTCATGAATTAAATGTGAGGATATTTTGATTTTTTCTTTTAGTATCATCATCTTTTTTTTGGTTTTTGCTCGATGACCCTTGCTTTCAAATATCTGTTATACAACACAAAATATTTTTCATTTACTTTATAAACAAAATTGTTAAAAATCCAGAATTATTTCTTCCTGGGAATACAATCATAGAAATACAGAAGCCTTTCACTTCTTCTTAGGGCCTGAGTCATAAATGAAGAAACTGCAGTTTTTACAAAGAATTCATCAGTAGAAAAGATATGGAAAATAATTTGGATATATGCTATTACACATGTAAATCCCTTGTAAGGAAAAGGTGAGAGAAAAAAAATCGATTTATATATGTAAAGTGGTAGACAGCAGTATCTCCTTTCTAAATTGGATGGGTACTAGGAAAGATTTAGCCCACCCCACCTTGGAATGACTTTCTCTGAGAGTTTCTGAAGTTCAGTAGCACACCCCTCCCCATTCCCCCCCTTTCTGAATCTCCCAGGGAAAATGTACTGCAGCACCATTTTAAGGACAGAATTTTTTTTCTCACTTCCTGACCAGACTATTCCAGTTTCACCTTAAAATAAATCACACAAGTATTTAAAGTATGGGGATGCACAATGACTAATGAACCACAGAGTAGTTTCTACTATTAATCATAAAGGGTACATAATTTAAAGCATAATAAATCATTCATCAGGTCATATACACACCAAAAAAAGCTCATTATATAATGTTCTTTCTATAAACTATTGAAATCGGTATAATTTTAGGTCTCTCAAATTCAAATTTTAATGCACTGGTCTTAGAGAAATAGTATATTACACTTTTTCAAAGTTAAAATTTGTCATTATGAAGAATTTTTCTTTTTTTTTGAAGAGTGGAAGATGTCACAAAGAGTCACACTGTCTCAGATTCTGACTAGGTAATCCTGAAGACTGTCAAAGTGACACATTTGCAAATATCTATATGCTTTGTCCTATTTAGATAACATGAAAACAAAACAGATTTTTCAGATGCATTTTCATCTTTTTTGTCTGGCATCACTACATCATTAAACAAAGACCCTTAGATGTATGAGAATGGCCATAAAGCCTCTAGTGGATTGGAATCAAAAGATTTTTGTTTAGTCACGTCTGACTCTTCCTGATCCCATTTGGGGTTTTCTTGGCAAAGTGGCAGAGTGGTTTGCCATTTCCTTCTCCAACTCATTTTACAGTTGAGGAAACCTAGGCACATGGAGTTAAGTGACTTGCCCAGAGACACATAGCTAATAAGTATTTGAGTCAGGATTTGAACTCAGGTCCTCCTTGACTCTAAGTCTAGCTCTCTAGCTGCCCTTGCTGAATCAAAAGGACCCAGATTCAAGTCCTGCCTCTAATAAATGCTAGTTGCATGGCTGTGGATAAATCATTGAACATCTTAAGACATCTCCCAAAAATTATACATTTCAGAGAAGGTGCCAGATAAACACTGGTCTGAAGGACTTTCCTACACTAGAAGTTCCCCACATCAATGAAATCAAAGTGGTATAGATGGACATATTATTTCTGAATCTGGGAATAGTGTATGTATATGATTAAAAATATTATCTAATAAAAGCCCCAATTGAACAAAATATAAAGAAGCTTTTCTTACTCCAAGAAAGCAATGCCTTAAATGCTATGAATTGGCTTATGGCTATAAAAATGTCTATTCTCTGACTTCAGTCATCAAAAACACAATTAAAAGATATTACTATGAATCCTGAGCTAACCAGCCAATGAAAATCAGGGAATATGCAGAGCAAATCAAGCTGAACAATTTAAGATGTGTCAGTATTGCTTTCCCATAGGTTTAAAATCCAATGTAGGGAAAGGCAACTTGAAAATTTGAGGTAGGAAATGGGAAGAGAAGAGCAAGAGAAAAACCTATTTGGCATAGCTCAATTCACTTCATCATTTCTTTTTGTTATTTATTCTTTGGTGTTCCTTTATCTACACATTTTTATCTACAACTCCTCCCCCACCTCACGATCCCTGCTCTCCATTTCACTGGCCTTGACACCCTGCTCTCCATTTCACTGGCCTTGACACACCCCCCACTCTTCCTTTGCCACATCCTTAAAAACCCATTACCCATTTTACAATTCCTCCACTGCAATTATAATCCCGTGGCAGTCACTGTTGCCCTGGTTATTAGTGCCATCCCTAGTCCTCTTTTGGGCATGCTCTGCTTTCAATTCTTTGAATGCAGTCCTTATTAGTAGTAGTGATTATGAGAAGGAACAGTTGCTAGTACTATTTCAACATACTGCAGACACCTTGAACCAGCAAAGGCAGGAGGGATGACAATGTTTTAATGTTTTAAGTCCATGGATCTCAAGAGAATAAAGAGAACAGAAAACAGTCCCTACCTAACAAGTTGTTCCTCATCATTCTAAATTATGAATTTCCTCCTTTTCACTTGAGAATGTCAAATTAATGACCAGGTTTTCATACTCAAGATAAATCAACAAACATTAATTAAATGTCTACTATGTGGAAGGTCTTGTATTAAATGTTTTCACAACCTGGAACATTGATTTTGTAAATACTTTTACAAAGTATTTACTTTTAATACTTTTCTTTTATCTCATTCTAATATGAAAATGCAGATCAGAAAAATTGTATCTGTTTTTGAGTTCCCCTGAGGAAATTAAGTTCACTACTTCTAAAGTCAAGACCTGAATGAGACTAAAAATAAAAAATAATTTCTTTTTGGTTGTGGGAAAGGAGTAGAATGGATCAAAGAAACTAAGTGTAACTCCTTCAAATTGCCTAAGATCTCAATTACAGGAATATTCCCAACTCAAAATATAGACTGAATAGTGTTATATGCCTGTATTTTCCAGATGAAGAATATATATTTACTCACTCAATACAACAAATATCTATAAAGTATTTGTGATGAGAGATAAAATAAAATCTCTTTAGTTGATTCATAAATGTATGGTTCCTGATATTATGTAGTCCAGCAATTTTGTAGGAAGTAATAATTTTATCATATCTAAACTCTTCTGTCTGTTTTTTAAGGCCTTCCATAATTTCTTTCACCCAATCATACATCCTTATTTCCTAGTATTTTCTGAAATGTACATTTAACTCTAATCAGGTCAGGAATGTCATTTTCTTTCCCTCTTTGACTTGCTCATATTATTCTATCTACTCTCTATGATATACCACACCAACAACAGCAATCATTGTTCATCTTCAAGGTCCAAAAAGTTCCAACTCTTTCTTGAAGTCTTCCTAAGCTGTTCTCTTTTTCACTGATCTTCTCTTTTGACTTTGTGCAGCAATTGAAACCTCTACTATGTATTTAAGATCTTAATTATATTTTGTCCTATATCGATTCATTTATATTACTTTAATTGCCTAGAGTGTAATCTTCCTGATGGCAGAGTCCAAGTCTTATACTTCCCCCTGTTTCTTTGTGATAAATAACAAAGTGCTAAGTATTGAACTTTTGCTAAATACTCATTAAAAAGTTGTCAATGTTGCTTGCTGAAATTAACTAAGTATACCCTATTAGTCTTTTTGGAAACTGCAAGCCTTAAAATCCAAGAGATACTCAGAAGATACAAATTTGCATGAATTAATACAGTAATCCCAAATCACAAAATTCTCCAAGTTCTTTAAAAGACAATACTTTCCTCTAGGAATGGGTAGAGACTAGTTTGTTTTAAAATCTATTGGTTCACCCCTTATTTTCTAATTATTTCCATTAATGACTACTCAGTTAACAACTGATGTTAGTCACAATCATAAATTTTAAAATGTGGACTATTAAAGAAACACTTGAAATAATAACTTACTGCTAATCAAAATTTAATGACATTTCCTTTAATATACCTCTTTTCTTTCCTGATAAGAAAAGAAAAATGTGATTTCTCATGCTGACTACAAAGTCAGAAGGGTAAACAAACAAAACAAAATGAATAGCATCAGTTTATTTTTTGACAGTCATTTTAGAGATGATGCTATATAAGCTCACTTTTTAAAATGCTATGAAAAGTGGTGAAATGGGAAAATTATGTATCAAGTTCTTTGTTTTAGACTAAATGCATCTATCATTCATTAAACTGTGAAGTTTTGAGAACAAATGAAGTGAAAATGACCAGAAGAATTATGAATTGTTAAAGTTCTTGGGAATTTTCGGTATTTTGCTTTGGAAAATGTCCTGTATTTACTGTAGATTTGATTCTGATTATCCAGGGGCAGATGTATTGCTTTGTAATAGGCCTTCATTTGGCTATGGGCTCTCATTAGCATGTCCACCAGAGGGCAAGGGGAGTCAATGAACCATAAATCTGTCAATCTTGCTACTCTTAAACTATTTTTTTTTTAATGTTGAGCAATGGACAAGAATGAAATGAATGACTAAGTAGAAATTTGTAGTTTTCATTGACTGTTACTGATTCTGTCCATAAGCACTTAACTCATTTTCTACTTTCAAAGTTCAGTGCAGTTCCAAAGTAGAAATCTATATCTTATGTTTACTTATTAGTTATAATTTTCACATATCCTTTACTGGGAAACCATTTCAAAAGTGACTGAAAATTACAGACAGAAAGAAGTATTCATGCAAATTAGATAACTTTAGCCAAAATTATTTCTCCAACTTAATTTTGCATACTCTAGCAGTCTCATCTTTTGCTTCATCACTCCTCAAAACCCAGTTTGCCATGAACAACTTACTTTCTTACAAAAATTAAACCTCAGTGATTATTACCCAGAGCATTATCATGTAGCACCAACAGAGAATTTCTTCCCAGTTTGAAGACTGGCTCTCTTCAGTTTTTTTTCCTTTTATTTTTATAGCTCATCTCCATCATCTGTGCTAAAACTACTTCTCCTACTGCTCTCTTTGGATACTGTAGGTGAAGTGGCAGATAGCAGAGGATCTGTTCCGAATGGAGATATTGAATCATCCAATAATATATGATCCAATCTTTGTTCCTCTTTCAAGGCAGCACTAAATGATAAATCAGTAAAGTGTGACAGGGGATAAGAAAAAGCCATGGATCCATCATAGAGGTCAGATCTTGATCCCTGAGCCAGAGTCAATTCTTGGGAATAATCTCCTGATTTATCCTCTAGATAGGTCTGATGATTGGTGGTATGGGTAATCAAATCAATTGCATTATGTGAAGATATGATTGGTAGACCATGTGCCTGAGCCTGTATTTCCAGTTCCTGTAGGTGGAAATAAGAATTCGATAAGTTCTTTGAAAGTAAATGTTACAATTTAATGTTCCCCAGAAAAAGACCCATATGATTAATAGATATTCATACTGTGAATTATTATGCTATTAAACAACATAACTATTAAAATTCTGCCCCTACTCCAATGATAGAAACCAGTCTATTTCTAATTGAAAAAATAAGAAAAAGAAAAAATATTTAGCAGTCTTCTTCTCATCAATCCTGTTGTGCCTTGGAAGCCTAAGGACACAAGTCAGTCCCATTTTACCACAGAGTCTCTTGAACTCTGGAAAAAATTTATGATTTATATTTATATTTACTGAATACCTTCCCACAATGATCCCACAACAGTTTTACTTAAAGTCAGCAAATACTTTGCTTGGCAATAAGCATCCCATCATAAAGGGAAGGAAAAAACGTTGAGGGGTAAGAATTATGAAAATCTATATCCTGATAACTTGTGTCACATGTAAAGGTGATGAGTGGCTTAATTTTACCTGGCACAACATACCCTGAGGCAAAGCAAACCATAGAAATGTTACAAAAGGAAAAAGATAGGGAGAATTTAGTGTCCGATATTATTTTGTGAAATAAATGTATTACTTAGTATAATCCATACATACATGTGTGTCTGTGCCTATGCCTTTTTAACAAGAAATATGCTGTGTGAATGAGTTAGTAACATATTCCCAAAATTTTTCTCTCCTTTAAGGACATCATGATTTTGACTTTTATAACCAAAAACCAACTGAAACAATGTGCTTTATGAACTTGCAAAGGCATTTGAAATTGTCCTTCAGAGAGGAGGAAAAAAGTGAACAAGGAAAAAAAAAATAAATGAGGCCAATGAATAAAACTGATGACGGGAAAATGGTGCATAAGCTTCGCGGTTCATGGCAACATTCTTATAAAAACCTGAATTCGAAGTAGAAGCTGTCGGTTAACCAGCTCTAATTTCTTCTGCCTGTGTTCTAATTCTCGGGCTCTCTGTTGTTCTTTTTGTAGCCACTTGATGTACTCCACTGATGCTTTTAAAATAGTTCCTTTGTTCCAGCGCATATCACTGCGGAATGTAGAGATAACCTTTTCACAATTGTGCATGTCAGCAGAATTCATAAGAACTTACAAAATCTTTTACATTAATATGAAATAATGATTTACATGACTATTATTCACTCTTAGATATTATTGCTTCTGAATAGAAATTTTAATAGAATAGTTAAGAAGCCCTTATATAGTAAAATTAATCCCTGAATGAAAATAAGTGTCAAAAGAAAGTAATAAAGTGACTTTTTGTGGGAGAGCTAAATGCAATATCATGATTCTACCATTACAGTTTTTATATTTTTAGTGAAAATTGCTTTTATTATTAACTCTGAGATTAAAATCTATGTGCAGTATTTCTGCATTAATGAAGTAGGAAATGTACATTACTGAGGACTTAAGCCTAAATTTTTTAAGATCATTTCAAATATACTACTCTTTTTACCTGACTTTCTAATAAGGTTGCTTTTATGCTTGTTAGGAAAAAATAATATAAAAGGTCCATACCAGTGCTGATCCTCATTGATTGTAGAACAGACAAATCACACACTATAGTAATTTAGTATTATATCACAACTAAAGCAAAACTTTCTTAAATGATTTAGTAAAACTTTCCTTATGAAATGAAGTAAAATTGTTGAAAATGCTAGATACTTTTTTGAAGCCAGATATTTGAAAAAGGCTAAATGATATAAACAACAATAGACTCAAAATTATGGAATTCTAGAGAAATCAGGGACCAGAGATTAGTTTAGCTTATCCATGCCTCTTTGACAGATGAGAAACCGGGGGCCCAGGAAGGTTGTGATTTGTCCAAGGTCAAGTACATTAATTAGTGGTAGAAATAGCATTTAAAACCATAGCACCTCCTGATTCCTAGTTCAATTTGCTTTCCACTAAAACACCCTGCCTCTTACTTCTTGTTCATCTTTTAGGTTTGTATGAAAGAAATGTACATTTTATTAAAACACATATATTTTTATTACAGAAGAAATTCCAAATCTGAAAACATGGAACAGACCATAGATTTTAATTTCTGAGAACATCTATCAGTACAGTCAAAGCCTGATGAATATTTGCATATATAGACACTAGAAAGTGGGCTTATATCATGTGGCATATTAAGCAGATCTAGTGAAAAGGCTTGCTGAATTTGATAGATAGTAGGGATTTTTTAGTGCAGCATAAATAAACAAAATAATAATAAAATAAAATTGTATTTCTTTCAGTTCGTGTCTTTTGAGGCATACTAGATTTCACTCCCACATAACATATGAATCACACTGAAACAGTATATAATCTTCAGAAGGGTGTAGCATGTAGAATAATTTCAAATGAATGATTTCTGTATTATGTGTAGACAATATATGCCCTATATACCCAATGACTTTACCAACATACACCTAATTACTTAGCTGTTGAAAGGAAAATGCTTTTAAAAAAATCACAAAAAGATTCTTTGGTTCCCTTCTTCATAGATGCTCTGGAAAAGTGTCCTCCACATTACAGAGATATGGGGGAAGCCACAATTTCTGTCACTTATTTTTAGGAGCATGATATCTTTTGGTCTTATGATACCAAACCCTCCGACATTTGTACTATACAGTAGAGTGTGCATCATGGCACACCAATACAAAAAAGTGCTAGTGTCACAGAGATCTTTGTTGGAATTTCATTCTTGCAATTTGAGGCCACCTGTGTGACCTTGGACAAATCATTTAACTTCCTTGAGTCTCCTTTATCTCATTAATAAAAGGAGAGGGTTGGACTAGATAGTTATAAGGTTCTTTCCATTTCTGAATCTATTTTCCTAATAGATGAATACTGGCCATTTTTTATGTTGCAAATGGCAGGATCTGTGGTTGGAAAATATGGTAGACTCCAGACTTAAAGATGTAAGTATGAGCAGAGAAGTCAAAAATGCTAATTCTTGAATGATCTCCCCTTTCCCATGCTAAAACTAAATCTCCTTTGTTGATTTAGAGGCTTTGTTACATGATTTAAATCAAAATAAGACTTTCAAAATGGTTGAAACTATGTAACTATAGAAAAAATATATGGAAAAGAATTAGTTTTTATCTTCAAGGGTTACAAAATAAATTATAAAAATAATTATAAAATAAATTAAAAAACACTAACTTTAAAATTGACATCCCTTTCTTAAAAGAAAATTCTATTAGGTTTTTAATTTTCACCTGTCACTTAAAGGAATTTTAAATAGTTAGTTGATTGGTGATTGTTCTTCCTTCTGAGAAGAGGACCAAAATGACATCACTGTGTTGGATTCAAGGTACAATGTGCCTAATTGTAGCAAAACTCTGAAGACTTTACCATATGTCAGGCACAACTAGTCTATATGAACATTTGGAGTGGAGATGTCTCTAAATTTGTCCATGTTTCTTTTGAGTTACTGCAGTTCTGCAAGTAGTAAACAATGAGTGGCATCTGATTGCTCTGTAATGCTAAATCTTTTCTAAAATGATGGCTCAATGGGGGCAGCTAAGTGGCATAGTGGATAAAGCACCGGCCCTGGAGTCAGGAGTACCTGGGTTCAAATCCAGTCTCAGACACTTAATAATTACCTAGCTGTGTGTGGCCTTGGGCATGCCACTTAACCCCATTTGCCTTGCAAAAACCTTAAACAAATAAATAAATAAATAAAAATAAAATGATGGCTCAAGATGGTATAAATAACTATCCAAAATCATTTTTGAAAAATAAAATTTTTTGAATTTTGAAATTAAATTTTGAAAAATAAAATAAAAAATAAAATTTCCCTCAGAAATTACAGTACTTTTCAATATTTAAAAGCATAGTTTTACTCCTGCCACTGTCACTCCCATTTTTCATAAAACTCAAGTCTAAGGTAATTTATAGAGACAGTATAGGACAAAATAAATCAATTTCATGTATTTAAATTAATCAATTTTTTATTATGGTTATTGTCTAGTATCATGAGGAAAAACCAACAAATATATTGAATGAGAATTCTTTTTTTTACTTTGTCATCATTTAAACAACCTAAGAAAACAAAAACAGATGGGAGAAAATTCCTAAAGATTGAAAAAAACCTTTTTTGGTGTTAAGACAGCTCCCACAAGACAAGTTTAGGTGGTAGAGATTATAAAACAGCTTTCTCATTAGTAAAGGTACTGTTATATGGTATATTTTTATCTGGTATATGTTACATGCTATATTTTTATCATATCATATTTCTTACCTATAAGCTTTTTTGCTTATAATTCCATATTTTATTTTCAATGAACTATCAAAAGATTCACATAATTATAAGATATTTTGAAATAACACTGCTCTCAGAATCAAAAGATTTTGGTTCAAAAATTGATACGGGTTATTTATCATCTAAATAATTGGGGTCAATTCATAATTTCTCTGACCTTTGGTTTTTCTACCTATAAAAGTAAGATATGTACCCCAAAGAGTCAGTATGGCTTAGTGCATAGAAAGTTGACCCTAAAATCTTGAAAACCATCCATCTGACACATACTGCCTTTATGACTCTCCAGAAAATCGTTATATCCATCAGTACCCTAGGCAATTCACTCCCACTGATCTTGTTCAGTCATCTCTGACTCTTCATGTTCCCATTTGGGGTTTTCTTATTAAAGATCTTGGAGTGGATTGGCATTTCCTTCTCCAGCAAGTGTTTTGCCCAGGATTGCACCTTTAGTAAATGTTTGAAGTCAGATTTGAATTCAGGTCTTCCTGACTTGCAAACCTGTTTTTTATTTGCATTACTGAAGTTCTCCATTGGAAACTCTTCACACCAGCAAAATCACAGGTATTTGCATGTATATGTATGCATGTGAGTATCCATCCATAAGAAGATATGCATACACATGCACATAGATATATGTAAAGTTGATCCCAAAGGCAGTTCAGATGCAAAGCAAGAAATGTTTAGGATGATAGGGAAAAGAGTTTAGGTTGCATTCAGTAGGCAACAGAAGACCATTTGAACTATGCTCTGCATTTGGAATATTAGAGAAATAGGTAAGCTGGAAGCAAAATCTATTTTATAAACTTTTCCCCCAATAAAATAGATTTTGTATATGAACAGTTAGGAGTGGCAGAGGCACTTAGCCCTGATGAAGATGTCCAATAAACAGTTGTAAATGTGCCAATATCTTGATCTCTCCACACATATTTTATGCCCCGGTAACTTCTGCTTCTTTACTTTTCCTCACACCTGACTCTATCTCCCACTTGGCTTCTCTGGCTGTCCCATATGAATGAAAAGCTTTCCTTCCTTAATTCCATCTCCTGACTTTTCTCAAAATTCAGCTAAAATCCCCTCTTCTTTTCTTTAGTCCCTATGTTGCTAATGTTTTCCTCATGGAAGCACTTTCTATATATCCTGTATCTATCTTTTATGTATATAGTTGTTTGCATGTTGTCTCTGCCTTTAAAATGGCAGAGTCATGAGGACAGGGACCATGTTTTTGTCTTTCTTTCCATTCGCACTGTTTAGCAGAGTGAAGGGCACATACATGGGAACCATTTAATAAATATTTGACAAGCACTGACCTGTTTCTATCTCTAAGATAAATGTCTCAAGACTAATATGTTGACTGGCATCTCTTAGACTCTCCTCCCTCTGCTTGATTGTCATAATATTGAAACTAGATATAGGCACAGGCTTGAGCAAGTTAAGCAAAATTATAAAAATCAGTAGACAGATTTGAATAACATACACCACCATCTTAATCCCACTTCCACTGGAACCTAGATTTTTTGACCATGAACTTCACTGAACTTCTTCTTTAACATTGTGTTTCCAATCTTCTGGCCACCTCCTTTCCCTTCCCCCTCCTCTCCACCTCCAGGTCAGAGGAGCAAAAATAGTAGCTAGGTAATAATAGATTAATTTGTACTAATTAAAAGCTAGAGGAGCATTTTCCTTTCCTTTTCTAGTTAGACATTTCTTGTATTCCCTCACATGCAACATGGGGAAATTTTATCCAATGCAACTTCAGATGAAGCTGTGGCAATCTTGGAGATTATTATAACTGAGAGATTTTTTAACCTGATAAAAGTATTACAATCTATGTCAGAGATAAGTATCACACAGTGCATTCCCTGTTAAGTGTGGTTTCAGACCTGTTATGGTGGTGAGGAGACCCAACTGGGCAGACCTGACAGTGGAGAGAAGAGAGAGAGAGAGGAAGATCAGGAGGTACTCACCACCACCCTCTGCTATGTTTTAGATCATTTTTTATTTATGTATTGTTTCTTACCTCACCATAGTTATCCCAAGTATCACTCCTACTCTTCCATATAACAAATAGCATTTTTTAGAAAGGAAAACAAATTAGGACAAGTGATGGATAATATTGAAAAAGTCTGAAAACACATGCAATGCAAACTTCCTATGGATCTTCTGCCTCTACAAAATGGTAGAGTGGGTGTTTGATCTGATAGTTCTTAATTTGATTCTAATTGATCTTAATAATTTTGCTACATTTATTTTTATTTTTATTTTTTTAGATTTTTTTAAAGGCAATAGGGTTAAGTGGCTTGCCCAAGGCCACATGGCTAGGTAATTATTAAGTGTCTGAGGTTGGATTTGAACCCAGGTACTCTTGACTCCAAGGCCGGTGCTCTATCCACTGCCACCTAGCCGCCCCTACATTCATTTAAAAAAAATGGGGGAGTGTAGTTGTTTCCATTTGTTAGTGTAAGGACAGTTACAGGTGGCATGGTAGATAGAACATGAGCTCTAGGGTTAGGAAGACCTGAGTTCAAATCCAGCTTCTGACACTTACTAGCTCTATGCCCTCAGAGAAGTCACTTCACTTCTATTTTACTTCGATTTCCTCATCTGTAAAATGGACATAATAATAGCACCTAAGCCCTCCCTCAAATGAGATAAAATGAGATAATACTTGCTTAGCCTGGAACCTATTGAAATATAAATATTAGTTATTATTAGCACCATTATCGTTATTATCATTATTGCTTGAATCTGCTTATTTCACTCTGCCTTAGTTCATATAGATCTTTCAATTCTTTTCTGTATTCACTATATACATCATTTCTTTCCACCCAGTAATATTCCGATTCCCACTTGCTAACCTTCTGCTTTGTTTTCAATTCTTTGCTATCACAAAGAGTGTTGCATTGTTTACTATTTTAAGTTATTATTCTTCCTGGATGCTAAGCTCTGTTGTTTCTGTAGTGCTAAAAGCCTTCAGATGTTGTTAGCATCATATAAATTCCTCACCGTAGGGTCCAGTTACCTTGGCTAAGTTACAATTCTGCAATCTGGTGAAAGAGATGAAAAAGACCAGACCTGTAATTTCATTGGCAGAGATAAATATAAAGTGAGAAAATTCCTTCTTTAATGTATGTTAAAACTGTCTTTACTACTTATAGTCTTGAGTTTTGCCTCACTGACAAGTAGCTGGCCCAGGCTAACATAGTCAATATATATCAGGGGGCAACAAAACTCTTCCCTGTTCCAACTCTGGTTCTCTATTTGTTATTCATGTTGACTCTCTAAAGTAAAAGAAATATTTGAGTCTAAAATAAGTGGGCTCTTAAAATGCCTGAGCCTAAACCTACATATTAAATCTATAAGGAATTAATCAATATATTTATGATTAGAATTTAAAAAATACCTCCCCATATATGACATGATACAGCAAAACTGATAAATTGTTTGTCTTTGAAAGCTTAGAAATACAGGAGCTCAGGGATATTAAAAATGATGTTACTTCATCAATATCTTATTCAGACATGTATTTCTATTTTAAGTTTACTTTTCTATTACAAAAAATGAGTTTGAATGATCATTAATAGGGCCCTTCACTTTATCATGTGTTAACTTACTTTCCTTTCTGTCTATAGGTTTTTGGTTTTTGGTTTTTCAATCATGTAGATTTGAATTTCTCCTGCATTTCCTATTTTTGGTGTTTCTTCTTTGGTTATAAGGACTGTGGCAAAGTGGAAAGGGGACCTGAGTCAGAATCCATTATGATCATAGACAAGTATCTTATCTTCTCAGGGCCTCAGATTCCCTATCTGAACTGTGAGGAATGACTAGAATGCCCCTACTAACTTTTACAAAATGAAATGCTATAACCCTTTTCTATATTCCTTTATAAGTGTTGAATATTAATTTTTAAAATTTTCATTAGTTCTAGTGGTGCTGCATTATGTTCATTCTCTATTAGAGCAATTAGATTCAATAAACATTTATTTGGTACAGATCATTATACTAGATGTGGGGACCAAAACCCCCTAAAATTTCACAATTCCTACACTCAAGAAACTTTAATTCAAATGAATAAGGACATAAGTACATACATTAAATTTTTTTTTGACAAATGCATTTTAAGATAGAATTTGATGGGAGGAAGGAGATAGCTGAAGACTTTTAAAAAAAAGAAAAATCAAGGAGATACAGATTACTTTTAATTTGTGTGATTGGGGAAAACATAATGGAAGATGTGTCATCTAAGCAAGACATCAAAGGAAGAGAAGCATTTCAATAATTGAACTAGTAGACCTCAAACCTTTACATGTTTTACATGTTGACCATTGTAAAATGAACTAATTTTCTTAGGCATTTCATGTAACAATAACATGTGTCTTCAAAGATTTGTAAATGCAACACAATCAGCTGGAAAGTAAAGACATTCAATCTGCTTGGATTGCAGTTTCAATATCCAGTTTCAATAAGGTTTTGTCTATATAATCTAACAAAAGTTTTAAAATTTCACCTCATTGTTTGATCTATTGGAGTTAAACTTAAATAATAATTTTTCTCCCTTCCATATCTTCAGATCTTTGAAACAACTAGAAAGTTCAGGTTTATTCTAAACGGTCCAATAATATTATGTATTGTTGTACAGAAACACTATCAAATAGGTTAAATCTGTCCATCTTCTGAATGGCATTTGATCTTATCCCTGTGACTGACAACCTACTCATTTCCTATAGACTTATAAAACAACTCTCACTGATGACATTGACCATTAGCAGCTGTCAGCCTGGAATGGATTTTTAAAAATGGGTTTCTGCAATATCCTTATCTTTTCCTTGAGCCACCTCGTTTCCTAGTCATTGGTTCTTCCATTTTTCCCCAGTATTGAAACCATAGACATTATTATAGAAATGATTGTTGAACTCACGGATCATTAGACTTTGGAATAAGAGTGCCAAGCTCCTTGATTCGGTAATTAATATTGTACCTTCTTCTTCTTTCAACTATTAGAAAAGAAACATTATTGATTATTCTCATTAAAGCACAGTGCAGTTGGGACTAGATGTAAACTTTTTTGAAGACCTCTGAAAAACAGTAGGCAAAGATTATAATTTAATCATAAAGAACTATAGACAAAAGGGAAAAAATGAATACAATTGATCTAGAACCAGAAAGATCCTATACTGGATTATTTTAAGAATCCCAAAGGGAATTTGCCCATTCTTTTTGTGTGACTTGTATAGCATACTGCCCATATTAGTTTTGACTTTTTGTGTGTGTATGTGTTTATATTTATATATATATATATATATATATATAATATTATATATATTACATATATCTACATATACATACTTTCTCTCTCTCTTTCACACACACATTTAAATATGTAAGAAATTTAAGATGAGTTTGAGAAAGTAGAAATACTATAAGGAATAACAAATGAGAACCTAAACTTTTTTCCAAAAATTTGTGAACGAAAAGAAGAGGGATAAGTCATTTGATGAGAGTAATAATTATTATTCAACCTTTGTACTCCAATGATGTATTTCAAATAAAAGAAAGTGAGGAAAGATCCTAAGAGATTGGGCTGATATCTGTTAATGAACTTAAGACCTGGAAGTGGTCAAAAAAAGTAACAGGATGAGTACCACTTAGATAAATGGAGAGATTATCCTCCTACATGAGTTCACAGATCTATTTATGTCTCGATTGTGTGATTTGACACATATGTTGAGATCAACTAGACTACAATCCTCTACAGAAGCAGGACCCACCTCTAACATTACATTCATGGTCTTCACAAAAACTAGAAAAGTGCTAGTTGCATGGTAGGGACATGCTAAATACATATTATTACAAAATGTTTTGTTTTCTGTTATTATAATGACTTTTAGATAACTTGTATCAAAATGTTCAGCTTCAATTTATAATTTTGAAAAATGTGAGAAAAGATTTTATGAGCTGTAATTTATTGAAAACATTTTAAATAGACAGTTCTTCAACTAAAACTTTCTTTGGATTAGATTTTGTCTACTTCTTTTCTCATAGTCTCTCATAGTGAATAGTACAATAGGTGCTTAAAAGCCACAATGTAAATAAATGGACTTTTCCCAATTAGCTAATCCTGTTAAAGTTTTCCATTGATCATTCGTGATTTCAAGCAATTATTCCATATTTCTTATAGACTTGACCCTCTTAAGAAAGAAACTAGATGGTATATTGTGGAAAGTATTCTAGATTTGAAATCAGAGGATCTTGGTTCAAATCCTGCCTCTGCCCTTTATACACACACACACACACACACACACACATATGTATATATATATACATATATATATATGTATGTATGTATGTGTATATATAGGGACTCCATGAAAGACACTAATACTTTCACATTATTGGCATTTTTAAAATATATAATAGGGTGTTGTACTAAATGATCCCTTTCTTCTTTAAATCCGTGATACTAAACAAGGGGATGAAGAAATCTAAAAAAAGGAAAAGGATGGATTCTTGTAAACCTCGAGAATAATCATTAAGATATTTTAGAATTATTAGGTTATGTTCTTGAGGTCACTAGAATAACATAAACCCATAGGAACATCAGCTATCTTAGTGAGCACACTCTCCAAATCATGGCTAAAGGATCTCATCTTTAGAAGTACCCCACCAAAATTTCTCTAAAAGGAGAAGATAATTAATTCTCAACTCAATGATGTTTCTTTTTGTACCATTGTTTTTCTAATAGATATATTTAAAGAAAGGTTAAGTGCTACCACTTGAAAATCTTAAGAGAAGAAAAATTAAAGATAAGCCTGAATAACAAAAGAACATTATTTCACAATGTATCCTAATAATTATTAGCATATCTAAACATTTTCCACATATTTGAAAGAAATTCTAAAAAATAAAGTTCAGTTCTAAGTAAAAAGGGTTTTCCCTCTATCAAAATAGTAGAATGGATTACTCTCTTGGACTTTCTTCATGTTTACTTGTTATTTTAAAGAAAGATTTTATTTATTTTGAGTTTTACAATTTTCCCCCATTCTTGCTTTCCTCCCCCCAACAGAAGACTGTTTGTTATTTTAAATGATTATACATACAATGTCATCAGTTTTTAGAATTCATAAAATTAGATAACCATGTATATCTTTTAAGTTGAATGTAGAATGTTAGGATATGCATATAATTTTAGTAATATGTGAAAAGTTATACTTTCAATGTTCAAAATAATTTGTTAAAATTCATCACATTATAAATATAGCTTTTACTCCAATATAGATGAAAAAGTTTTCAGTCCATTAAAAAGCAGGTAGAACACTAAGGAGTCCAGTTAAAACTCTTAATAATCAGGTATGAATATTATTTTAAATTAAATGACTCTTTTAATATCTAAATTTCTAAGACAGAAGAAAGGTAGTAGGAGTTATTAGCAGCCTACTTGATTCAGGATTCAGAGGCAGAGTGTAATAATAAGGGAGCCAAGTGCCTCCCAAATTAAGTCTTTTTCCAATGAATAAAAAGTAATCATATGGTCATGATTCAGCAATATGCCCTGAGTTTTGGTTTCAATTAGCAGTTGATTCAAGTCAAGAACAGATTCAGAAACCTGAGAAGATTTGCATGAACTGATGCTGAGCAAGATGAGCAGAACCAGAAAAATACTGTACATCCTAACAGCAACATGAGGGTGATGATCAACCCTGATGGACTTGCTCATCCTTTCAGTGCAACAAACGGACAATTTTGAGCTATCTGCAGTGGAGAATACCATCTGCATCCAGAGAAAGAATCATGGACTTTGAACAAAGACCAAAGACTATTACCATAAAATTAGGGAAAAAGTGTTATATTATTATGTAATTTTACCATCTCATACTTTATTTCTCTTCCTTAAGGATATGATTTCTCTGTCACTGCATTCAACTGAGATCAATGTATAACATGGAACCAATGTAAACACTAACAGAATGCCTTCTATGGGGGGTGGGGGGAGGGAAGCAAGAATGGGGGAAAAATTGTAAAACTCAAAATAAATAAAATCTTTATTAAAAAAAAGAACAGATTCAGAGATGAATCTTCCTATATTAAAACTAAGGGTAAGAAGAGCTATTTCTTAAAGAGATAAGTATAATATAAGTTTATGGTTCAAGAAATAGCCAGTAGTACATCTAGGAGAACTATTCAACATCTGAACCTCAATGTTGCAAGAGCACCTGTACCTGTGGCTAACATAACCTGGGACTTTGCTTAAGTTCTACAAAGTCTCAAAATATCTTAGTGAGACCATAAGTTTTGGTATGATTCCTGAGTGAGTTGTGACTTGGATACAGGAGCCCCCTCTGAACTCTCTTTCTACTCTGCATTTCTGTGAGTTTGCAAATGACCATGACAGTATATAAATCATTTAGAAAGGGGAGGGAAGGTAAGACCAGTATCAAAAGAGTTCAAATTTTAATTGAAAATATTGAATTGAGCCATAAGCTGCCATTCTTCACTCTAATGCCAAGACTGAAATATGTCACCATTACATTGAAATTTGAAACATGCTTTTCCTCCATAAAAATTCAAGTACGTGACCTTCAAGAAATAGAAAAAAATTACTCTAACTTACAAATAGCCCTAAATATAGAATTCCTACTAAATGTTGTCTGAGTTGACTTGATCCATTTACTAAAACAGTAACTTAAAAAAAAGTACTAACTATTCAGTGAATATTGAACACATAATCAGTTGCCTTAATGGCAGTTTCCACTTCATTCTAATTTCTTTCCTCCTACTTCATGCCACTGAGCACTAGACTCCAGGTCAATCATCACTGGTACAACCCACCACCTATTCCCTTATAACTACCTTCAGCACTACTTAGCAACTGGCAGTTCCTAGATTTCAGCTTTTTCCTTTTCTCTCTGAACTTTTCTCTTCAATATACTGCTAGGAGCTAGAGGATTAGCATTTGAGGCTTGCAAATCATTTTACATTTATTCTTATATGATAAGCTATGCAATAGCCAATCAAATGCATTGGAGAAAAATTCTAATGTCAACAATCAACCAAAATTTCCCATACATATAGTACTTCCTAAAATTTCCATTTGCCTTACAACAGAATTTTCTCTTAAAAAATTATTTTTATTGTTTTTTATATCACCATAGTTTCCCTACATTTTGCACTCTTATCTAGAGAGCAATCACATATGTCTTTTTTAAAACCTAAGAAAGTTAAAAGGGAAATTACTGAACAATAAAAAAAGTGAAGTAGAAGTATCTTCTCATGTCCTGTTTAGAGCCAAGCTTGTTCTTTTTGCAATATTTTTGTTTTTATGTTTTGTTTTGATTTTGTTTGTATGGCTTCTTTCAATTGTATCATCTTAAATTTCTGAGTATTGCTTTCTTGCTCTACTTCAGGTCATGTAGAACTTACCATGCTTCTCTCTATTATTGATATTAATCACTTCTTACAGCACAGTAATATTTCATTACATTCATGTACTATAATTTGTTTAGTTATTTCCCCAGTTGATGGGTATCCATTTTTTTCTATTTCTTTGGTAGCAAAAAATACAGCTATATTTTGATGTATAAGAGGACTTTATATTTCTTTTATATTTCAGGAATGAAATCACTGGGTCAAGAATATGAATAATTCAGTTATTTTATATCATAATTACAAATTGCTTTCCAAAATGATTGTACATCTTCATTCTACCAATAATATACTATTTTGGAATTAGCATGCCTATTTCCCTACAACACTTCCTTCATTGACTATTACCCTCTTTTGTTTATCTTTACCAATTTTCAGATTATGAGGTAAAATTCAGGGTTCCTTTGATTTGCATTTCTTCAATTGTTAGTATTCTCTTTGGAGAATATTTGTTCATTTCCTTTGACCACACAGCTACAGGGGAATGACTTCTGGTTAGATCTATTTTTATTGCATATTCTTCAAGTCTGTTTCTTTTCTTTGGATTATTAGTGTTGGTCTCTGTGGATTTTGGAAGAATGTCTGACCTGAGTTTCCTTTTGTATCCTTCTGCTGATTCAAGGTGAAGTCTGTTCACAACCCTCCTGATCTGAGCTCTTCAAGTTCCTGACTGAGATTTCTGTCTGTTGATTTGTCTCTGGTTGGGAGATTCAGTAAATAATTCCATCACTATTAACCTGAGAAGTTCTGGAAGTTTAGACTCTACTTTGGTATGGGAAGCTTGTCCTGGTTATTCCATTGAATGTGCTAAGTTGGAGGATAAAATTGAGTCTCTGCTCTCCTCTTGGAAATACTCACATAGCTAGCTTTTTCTTTCTAAGCCTGTTTGTTGCCCATGCATCCCCATGTCTGGATGACAGAGCTGCCACTAGCACCCATTCCTGTACCCTCTGCTGGTTTAGGGATCCCTGAGATCTCTTTCTCCCCCAGTGCTTCCTGCTCTGGTGCTCAATCTCTGTCCTTTTTCAGTCTCTGGACATTGTAATGCTATTTTGGGGGATAGATAAACTCTCTCCCCAGTATCCTAAGATCTCTTTATCTGTCTCCCTAATTTATATTAGCCTGGAAAAATAACTCACAGTGAGTAATTCCATCTGGCATAATTTTATGGAAGAAATATAGTGAGATGTAAGGTTTCTTTTTTCCACCATCTAACTACTGATTGGGTACTTAGCCCTTATCAGAGAAATCTGACTCAAAGAAATTTCCCCCCCACATTTGACTAATCTTTTTATCTTAGTTGAGTTAAATTTATATAGTTGCCTTTCAGTTTCAAATAATTAAAGTTAGTCATTTATTTTTTTGTAATTGCTTCTATCTGTTGTTTGGTTAAGAATTCATTTACTAGCCATAGCTGTAAATGATGTTTCCCTTACAATTTTTTAAAACTATTATGCTCTTTAATATTATGGTGACTTATTCTTTTAAGATTATATTGTGGAATACAGCACTGGTCTAAGCCTAATTCTCTAAGACAGTTTTTATAGTTTTCCCAGAAGTGTTTATCAAATAGAAAATTCTCTCATTTTTTATACTTTATTAAAAACTTATTTATTTAATAGCACTGTTTCTGTTTCTCCCTTGAACTGCCTTTCTATTTTTTAACCAATTTCAACTAGTTTTGATACCAAATTGCTGCTTTATAATAGTCTAAGGTCTAAAAGTGCATTCTTCCTTTGTCTTTACCTCTTCTCATTACCCTTGATATTCTGGATCTTTTATTTTTTTTAATGAATTGTCACTATTTTATCAAGTTCTTTAAAATATCACTTTGATAATTTGATTGATATGGCACTGACAATAAATTAACTTTGAAGGTCTTGTCATTTTGTCATAAAGGCACTGCCAAGTCATGAACACTAAATATTATTCCAGCTGTAAGAAAGTTATTCTTTCTTTCTTTCTTTCTGCAATGTGCTGATGAGCTCTTAGACATGTATTCCTGGAAAGTGAGGTCAAAAGACAATTTCTTCTATTGAGTAAAGGTTCTCTACTACATACATTGCAGGGACATGTGGTCTGTGCATTGACACAATCCTACATATAATTCACCCCTCACTCTTTTCTCATTTTGTTGAATTTGGTTTCTCATACTCCTTTAGCCAAGCTCACTTAAGTACACTTACCAATATGCATTCATTTGAGCTATATTTGCAAGGATTGCATGGGGCAGAATTATTTAGTATTGTCAGAGGAAGCAGGAACAGAAGAAGAAGACTCTGATCCTATTTCTCTTATTTTATTTTTTTTCCTCTTATTTTAAAAGACTGCAAATTTTCCAAAGAGAGTTTTATAGATACATGAGTCACAGCACAGTACATATAATCTTTGACCAAAGAGCGATAAAGAAAGTAGAGAAGGATTTTTCAATATATGAAAAGGTCTTGATATACATTCTGAGTATCATATTTAATAAAATTCTGGTATATATTCTACATGAAGTTGCTATACTATTCATTATTTCACAATAATTTCATTAATGTTTTACAGCCAAACACTTGTGAAGTCATGAAAATTTGCTGTAATATTTTGTCTCCTCTTCCACTTAAGATGGGTCCTCTCTCTTTTATCCCACCTCTCATAAAAAACAGATCCCTGTAATGTTAACATTTTAGCTAACATTGTGGAGATTTGTTTTATTTACCTAACCAATGATATTAGGCAGACTGTAACTATATACTTTCTAAAGTTTTGTTTTTTCTCAGTTGTGTAAAAACAATTCTTAATATTTAAAAAAAAAGTTCCAAAATTTTCTCTCTTTCCCTGACCTATATATTCAATTCACTGATGCTCATTCAATATAAAGAACCTCACAGAGGAGTATTAGAAAAGCCATATTTTAGTAACAACACATTCCTTTTTATATGTTATTTTTATTTTAAAAAAGTAAGCATACTCACTGAGATTGTGATTGTCCTTTTTTTGCCTCTCTTTTGCCAGAGCCCGGGTATCTGTTTCTGACCAAAAGCAATATTATTAAAATAGACTTTAATTCTACCTATTTGGATAGTTTTATTTAATATACCTAGCAATATAAAAAAGATTAAAAATTAAGTGAAAGGAAGTTTACTTAGATAACAGAGAACTAATCATGAAGTTTTTACTAAATATCTGCAAATTTGAAACTTTTCTAGTAAATCATAATTATAATTCACAAAATCTCATATGGGAAGTCCACAGGGTCAGAAGACCAGTCTCCAACAAGGGTACCCTTTCCACTTTATATAATTATTCATAGACCTTATATAATTGTTACTACTGTTACCTAAATTTTACAGGTAGATTTAGATTTCTGTATCTCTGTAAACTGAATTTTATTTGATTTTCAAGATCCTCATTTATTATATACTGTTTAGCAAATAACACTCTGGTATTCTTTAGATAAGCATGACTTCATTAAAAATAGCCCTGTTAATGTAATATTTTCACATTTTCTTTGAATGGGCTTATTGAAAGATGTTTTAAAATACATATGAGATAAATAACTTTATTTTATTAAGCAAGATTTTCCTGCTTTAAGCCTTATGGCATTAGGATTCAAAGAAAGAAAAATTGACATGTCCTAAAGAATTAAATGTATCTCTAATGTATATAGTATTGAAGATCATTTTGAGTGATCAACTAAGAGATCATATAATCAATTAATTGTAATTATTGTATATTGCTCTTGGAAAACTAGACAAAGATCAAGAAACTTGGATCTAGGCTCTAGGAATAACCTGATTTGGGAAAAGTATTTAAATACTCTGGGTGCATTTCCTCCTATGTAATATAATGTAATAATAGAAGAAATTAACGCTTAAGTTCTTTTCTAGCTCTAGGATTTAGAAGCGATTCTAATTTCAGTCTTACTCTATGTTTTTGTTGTAATGGCACAATGCAAATGAAAGCAGTTCCTCGTGGAAAATAGAGCAAAATTGGGGCGACTAGATGGTGCAGTGGATAAAGTACCAGCCCTGGAGGCAGGAGTACCTGAGTTCAAATCTGACCTCAGACATTTAGTAATTACCTAGCTGTGTGGCCTTGGGCAAACCACTTAACCCCATTGCCTTGAAAAAAACTAAAAAAAAAAATAGAGCAAAATCATTGCATTTGTTTTTGACATTAAATAGTCAATTGATCTAATTATTTAGCCAATTTAATTTATTGTTTTTAATTTACTATTATTTTGCTATAGCATTATGCAGTTGAAAATGAAGAACTTTTATCAGATTATTTTATGTGGGACAGCCTAAGGTATAGAATTATTCAGTGCCCAAACAACCAATAGCTAAGGTTGATTATCATTGATTTATCAACTGATTATCTAGTGATGTATCTAGTGAAAAACCCATGTTGTGAGAGAAGGAAAGGAACATATTGAGCTCTCACTACTTCAGCGGGCTATTTCAATAGTGTGAACAAACATACATCACATAGAGTTTCAACAAATATATTATCAAAACTTGATAAAAAAAACTTCTGTTTTTAATTGGATATATCAAAATAGCTTTGTTATATTACCTGGGGTTTCCCTTTTCACAGGTAGACTTCTTGGACAGGAGGCATTAGTAAGTCCCATATTAACTGGTGAAATCCCCTGGTCATTATTGTACACATCCAAGATGCTTCCAGATAACTTTATGAGGAAGGGGAAGAAGAAAAAGATTTTTTAAAAATCATAATCTACTAATGAAAACATCAATACCTACTGCTGCTTCTGAAATAGTTTTAACAAAATTTCCATACATTAACTTTTGGTAAATCTTCATTTGATAGCATTAGAAGGGAGATATTTGGAAGAAAAAACCATATATCCAGGGAATGGTTGTTCATTACCCAGGCTAAAAGTGAATCTCTAGTGCCTATGAAAAGAGAGTTTTATACCTAACTAAAAATAGCAATACTTGGGAATCATAACTTAGGAGAAATGAATAGGTCCATGAAGAGAGATGGAAGTCAAGTTAAAATTGAGGAAGAACCTGTTGGGAGAATTTTTTAAAATACTATTGTATTTAACATATTAAAGTATTTTATAAAATGGAATTTCTTAAATATTAAACACATAAAATACTAACTTAAATACTAAATAAATACTATTAAGCATCACTTATTCAAAAAGGAATATTTCAGTTGCATATAAGCTCTAAGCCAACATCTTTCCTGATAATAAATTCATTGTCCACACAAATAGAGTACTATTGTATCACTTACTTCAAAGAGAATGATTCTGTGGAATGCTGTTATTTATGCTCAATTTGAAATAGCCACCAAGTCAGTATTAGAAAATTTGTTCATGTATTTGCACTCTCAAGGAAATTATTTTCAAAGTATGCTTAGAATCTGTTCTGATTATTATTGAAGAAAAAGCTGAATTTTATATGGAGGATCTGAAAGTTATCATTTCCATCTTAAATAGTGTGATTTCATTTTAGATAGCAAACCAAGAACTGGACAAATAGCAAGCATTCCACAGTCTTCAAGAACTAGATATAGCCTCATTCTTTTGATTCACCTATTCATTCCAACTGCCAACCCATATCTCCTTCACCATTCATTCCTAAAATTCAAGAAAAGGGCATCATTTTCCAGTTCTTAATTACTATTACCTAACTACTAACAATACTACCATTCCTGATTTGTTGTTATTGAAGTCCTTGCATTCTGATTTCTGAATCTACCAATTACATGAAACTTTTGTCAAAGTTTAACAGTGGTCTATTAATAACTGGATCTTACAGCCTTTTATAAAACTCATCCTTGTCCTTTCTGCAGTTTTCTATGGTATTGAACAAGCCCTTCCTCCTGAACATTCTCATTAGAGGAGTAAAAGATTGCAAATTTAGATCACTGCAAACTTAACTTCTTCTCCCTTGTCCATTTCATAAAATCACTAACTTCCAAGATGCTCAGGCATCATCTTTGATACATCTTTTCCTGATTCCCACAAGAGCTAATACCTTCCCTGTCTAACCTACCATAGATTTATCTTGACAATATCAAGGATTCTGACTCATTTCCCTGCTATTTCCATTTCATATCTTCTCCACTTTGGCCATTGTCTTTACCTTCTCCCCACTAAATCTTTAGACTGTGTCTCAGAAGCACTCCAGACTCTGATAGGTATACTTTTTTGCATTATATTGATCTAATATGAGATCCACATCAATTCAAGGTCATTTCCACTACCTGTTACTGATTGTTCATCCATTCTCTCCTACTTTCAATATTCTTCCTATGGTTCCTTCCAAACCCCCCCGTTAGGACATATACTCCCAGAGGTCAGAGACTCATCTGAATTTTTATCATTATTATTTAGCATAATTTCTTCCACATTCAAAAATTTAAGAAATTTTTGCTTCATCAACCTATCAATTTTATATTTTGGGGG